>NC_056741.1:1404129039-1404429039 GCF_019279795.1 Protopterus annectens
GTAGCGTACATATGTTCAGGTTTGTGATTTCAGCTTTGTGGGGTTTTGGTGTTGTGATGGTTTCGACTTTATGCACTCGAAATGCTGAAATTCAAAATTTCTGTATTTCGAGTATATGAAGTGAAACCATATATATATATATATATATATATATATATATATGTGTGTGTGTGTGTGTAAAATCTAAAAAACAAAAAAAACACTATGACTCATACTTGGAACTTGATTAAGGACATTAATTTATCTCCATTCTAAAAGCAACTTTTACCCATTTACTAATGATCCACTTTCCTTCTTTGTGCTTTTAACTTATAGATGCATCATGAATTTTGATGTCCCCTAATTAGGTCTTCAGTTTCTATCTGCACCTCAGATTACACTCTTCAAAATTAGAAAGCTTTATTGTTCGTTAGAATCCCCAACTGACTTTATACTGGGGAAAATATCCTCTCAAAAACAGCCCCCAACACGTAGAACTCACTGTCAACTCAGTTTAAGGAAAATAAGCATCACCTAATTTCACAAGCAAGTAAAACATTTCCTATTTACTCAAAGTGCATATGCTTAAAGGACAATGGTTATGTATATTCACACTTCTAGTCAACATGTTAGTAATATACGTCATTTATAACTGTACCCTCACACTGACTATATCATACAATTACTACTGCTTTCTTGTACTACCAATATTTAAACAATCTGTACCATTTTGCAAATATGCCTTGCAAACACATTATTTATTCTCTATAATCAATATCTTACACTTTTAAAATTGTATTCTTTTTTAACTTTTACTTTCTTCTATTAAACGGTCAACTCCAAAACTGTATACCTTAGGTCTTTCAGTTATGTAAAGTCAAATTATCAAAAGGTATATGTAAGTATGTTTCAAAGTTTAACATCACTTAATGTGCTTGTGTTGATCAGAAAATGTAATATTTCTTATGTGTCAGGGCCTTATGGTTCAGGTTGTGACTGATAAAGTTCCTTACACCAGCTCACCCACCCAGCTAACATATACGCATGCATACAAAAATAGACAGATAGTCAGTCTTCACAGGACTGTCCTTCTGAAACAGCATCTAGTGAGGCATATCAGGATGACAGCACCTTTAAACCAAGATGAATAGGGGCAGGCAGTGAGAGCTATAATGACAGGAAGGAGGAAACTGTTGAGGGGGACAGTAAGACAGCAGCAAAAGAACAAGAAATAAGAGTGCAAAGACATAAGGGTAAACACAAGGATAGTGTGGAAATATAAATTCTCAGTGAAAGGTAATAAGGAAAACGAAAAAAAATGAAGGGAAGATCGGAGTGAAGAGCACTAGAAGATGCAAGAAGTCTAGGATGATAAAAGGATGGAAAGAAGTGGCAACAGCAAGGTGAAAGGAAAAGACACACAAGCTGGGGTAATACGGGATGAGAAGTAAAACTAAAGTTAGGTACTTACCATAATGCTAGAGCTGTGTTGTCCTGCACTGTCCGGCTTAATAGATAATCGGATCTGACCTCAGCACTTTTTTCAAGAACTGGGATTCAGGGCTCTGACTCCTCCCCTTCTCATAATTCTCTTTATTCCCTAGATTACCTCAGATCGAGTTTGCCTGATTGTGTCTAGTACTCCTCTTGATGGAGAAAACACAAACAATTAAACCATGCAACAAGTTTTTAGAGGTCTAAACAGCTCCAGGTTGCCAATAAGACAAGACCCTGGTCAGGTCCAACTGATCAGTCAAGGGCCATAAAAAGACAAATGTTGAGCCAGATGGAACACGACAACATGGATCTACCATTATGGAAAGTACATAAATGATGTACCTGATGTTGTCTTTTCCATTCATCTCAACAGATGGGACAGATTTCCCAGCTACCACAGAGTTCCAGGAGGTCTCATGGAAGTATACTCTGAAATACAATAGAACCACAAATGCACAGAATCTAGACTGTACATCAAGTTTGTAATGTGACACAAACACATGAACAGTACACCATGTAGCCACAGCCCACATCTCATCTATGGTTACTGAAGCAAAATAAACAGTAGAGGTTGCCAATATACAAGTTGAGTGAGCTTTAAGATTGTGTGGCAATGCTAATCCCATTTCCTTATAAACAAAAGAGATGCAGTCAAAGATCCACCTTAAGAAAGTCACTTTAGAAACTCCTTGATCCAGTTTAGCATTTGAAAAGGAGAGAAAATTGGTCTGTCTTTCTAATGTTTTTGTAAGATGCAAATTAAATCTGAATTGTCTATGAATATCCATCAAATGTAAAGTATATTCCCCTGTGTTGAAAAAATATGAAATGGTCAACATTTGCTTCCAATGCCTCTTTAGGAAGAAAATGAGGGTCAGTGTGCAAAGATACCCTTAGCCTTATGAAAAACAGGCACGGAGATCTGCATGATGTTTTTATTTTGGAGACACTCCTAGCTGAGGTAACTTCCACTAGAAAAACAGTTTCCCAAGTAAGGAATTATGCTTCTGCTTTAGATGCTGGTTCATAGGGGGGACCTAGTTAAGGCCTGAGGCATTATAGTAATATCCCATGAGGAACTGGATCACTTACTGGAGGTCTGAGAAGGAATATTTCCTTTAGAAAAGCCCTAGAGATCTTCACGAAAGCAATGGAAATTTGATTTTGTCCTAGATGAAAGTTGGATATGGCTCGTAACTGTACCTTGATGGTCGAGAAACTAGAGCCATTCTTAAACAAAGCTGCTAAGGAATATAATATGGATGGTAACCCTTAAGCAGCCCCCCATATAGCAAAACATTTCCATTCGCTAATGTAACCCTTCCTAGTGTTAGGCTTTTTGTGATGACAACAGAATATGTACATTGGGAGTAGACAGCCTAGCATCTTTGGCCTCTATTAGAACTGGGGGAACCATGTAGTCAATTTCAGGGTCTTTATGTTCAGATGAGGCTGGCTGGATGGGTGTAGTAAGTGGTCTGGATGTGGATCCAGCATCCAGATAGGGTGCTTCAGATGAGGCCAGAGGAAGGGGAACCAAACTTTCTGGGACCAAAAGGGCACAATGAGAATCCCAGTTGCTTTGCACCTCATGGCCTTCTGAAGAAACTTGATTTTCAGGGAAAAAGGAGGAAAGCTCTATAGGAGACCTAGGGGTCAACTGTGAACCAAAACATTCCCTGGTGACTGCCCTTCTAAGGGAATCAGGGTGAACTACCTGCGGCATTTTTGTTTACACGAAAGATCACAACAAGGCTGTCCACAGTGACTGAAAATGATCATTGCTACTAACTGATGGACAGAGCACTCATGAGGCATTCACCAGAACAATGGAGGTCATCAGGATATGTGTTGCCACCAGAAAGTGTTAGGAAGACATTGCTTACTGCCACATCCTCATGGCATCCCATCATAACAGGTATGAATGGTCCCCCCTATTTATTGATATACAAAGACCACTACTGTGTTGCCCATCTGGATGGACATCACATCCTTAGGAAGAGGGTCATGAAAGGCCTGCAATACTAGGGGGACCAACCTCATCTCCAAAACATTGATGTGAAGTGTGGCCTCTGTTGTAGACCCTGTGCCTTGAACCATCTTCCCTTATAAGGCCCCACACCCCAGAAGGGAGGTGTCCATGGTCGGAGTGGCTATCAGGAGTGGTAGGGTGAAAGGCTGACCTTATGTAACTACTGAGTAGGGAGACCACCAATGAATATGGCTCCTGCAAACTAATGTGAGGCGACCTGGGAATGAAGTGTTTGGTGCAGTAGTGACCATTGCACACATAAGTGCCCACTGTAGAACTCTCGCATATAATCTTGCCTGAGATACTAATGTGATAGATGCAGCCATGGTACCCAGTAACTGTAGGATTAGTCTTGCCAGAAGGTTTGAATAAGTTAGGACCTCCAAAGCTATCTGACATTCTGATGAGATTCCGGAAGTCTGGCAGATTGCGAAGTTGAGTCCGGGTGGCACACTATGAATGCTATCCACTGTGATGTGTCAGCTGGTTTTTGGTTAGATTGACAGGACTTCCCAAGTAAGGGGCTAAGTGGAGCAAAAAGTCCTTACACTGGACAGGTAGATGCATTTAGTGAACACCCTGAGGGCTGTGGAAAGACCATAGGGTAGCATCTGGAAATGAAAATGACTGGCTCCAAGTCAGAAAAAGAGAACTCTGCTGGACTGCCTAACTATCTCTATATTGTAATAGGCATTCCGAAGATCTAACAAGTACATCCATCCAGTCATCCATCCACAGAAGAAGTAGAATGGACTGAACTGTGACCATCCATAACTTTGTCCGTTTCAAAAATTGGTTGTGGGAGATTAGGTCCAGAATAGGCTGAAGGTCCCTGGTCCTTTTCAGAACCAAAAATAGCCTTGAATGGACTCCAGATCCTCACTGGTCTGGTGGGACATTCTGGATTACTCTTTATTTAAACAGCTTTGCTACTTCTGCTGCTGCCATTCCCTCTGACTGGGTGGAACGTTGGAGATTCTCTTTTTCTTTTATGGTGAGAATGCAAAAGGAACAACATAACTCCTGGTGATTATCTTCTGCACCCACAAATCTTGACTGATGGCCAGCCAGTCGTGAGGGTGAAGGGATAAGTGCCCACTGACTGCCTCCAGAGTGTGGCAGCCGCTCAAACCTTCAGAAGCACTGAAAGGATTTCTGGGTAAATGGACCTCGAAACCCTTGATTCTGCAGCTTACCTCTGCCCCTGGAGTAACATCTATTAAAGTTATTCACCCTATTGCCCTTGGGGGGGATCTGTCAGAAGAAGTGTCTTGGCCAATATCCTGGGACTTTCAAAAGCATAGTTACTTGAGAGGAGCCTAACAAAAGCCTCAAAAGCTGCAGCAGTGATCAGAGGTGAAGTTGTGCCCCCTTAAACCAAAGAGGCCAAAGAAGGAATACCTTTTGCACTGATCTGAATCAGTTCCAAGGCAGACATTGGTGCTGGACTGTCCAGAGCCAAAGCATCTAAGGTTGGGAATAGCTCTAAAAATCTCTGAGGCAACACTGACCCCCAAGCCTCAGTCACGAGATTAATCACAATTCAATGGAGTCAAAAGGGTGAAGGAATAGTCAGGGAAGTTGAAAATGCTGTCTGCTCCAACGGCTGTGTCTCATGGGGATCACTCAGTACCATGGGCACCAGATGCAAAGGTCATACCAGTAAAGGAGAGATTATGACCAGGACCATCAGAATGACCAGGATCATCAGAATCAGACCCAGAACCAACAGTGGCATAGGCACTGGGAGGATCCACAACTGAATTTGAGTCCAAAGAAACTTCTGCATCATCCTGTCTACATCGGCTTCCGAGAGGCTCCTCGATGAAAAAAAGAACTTAAAGAAAGATGCTAAAGAAAGTGGTTTGGTTTTATAGAGAAGTCTATCCTGCAAATTTGGGGAATGGATCAGTGGACAGAGAAGCTAACTACCAACAAAACTAAAGTAGGAAATATTAAATACATAAGGTCTGACTAACAACTGTTGAAAGGTATGAAGAAAAACATTAGGAAAAAGACACATCTAAAACTACGCTCAGAGCTCTTGAACATGCATCTTGACAGATCAAGTGGCAAATGAGATCTGAGGTAATCTAGTGACTACAGAGAATTATAGATAGGGGAGGATCCAGAGCCCTGGATCCAAGCCTTTGAAAAAATGTGCCAAGGTCAGATCCAATAACCCATCTGTTGAGTTGGATGGACAAGGCAACACTGAATCCAGCACCAACTAGGATGAGGGAAGGAAAGGCAGAAAGGGTGAATGTTGGCAAAGGAAGGAAGGTAGCAGTAAAAGAGTCAGGGCACAACATAACAATATCAGAATGTTGGGCAGTGAAGTTGATTAAACCACACGAAATAATAGCAGGGAATGAGACTGATGAGAGGACAGGATATGGATCAATGACAGGACAGAGAGTGACATGGTGACCCTGAGGCATTGCTTGTTCAATCAAATAAGATATGCAAGGAAAAAGCTGCAATTATACGTCAGGAAAAAAGCACAGAATGGATGTGACAGAATATGGGAAATGAGAGAGAGAAAAAGGGGAAAGGGAGAATATGAAGGGAATAATGTGGCATCACAGGATGCTTAACTTACACGCATATTAGTTGGAAATGTTTACAGCTGTGTACAGCTGTACATACTTTGTGCTACTATTAGTACTGTTATGCCCTATCTGTAGTTTTACTGTTGGTACCACATTGCTCTGAATGTTGTCACACTGTATCTCTCTGTATTTTTGCAATTTTGTCCAACCTGATGTGAAAGTTGGTCAGTTGTGATTAGTAACCCAGTTAATAGTTCTTTAAGAAAACTTACCATAACAGTAAATGTTGAAACTGATCACTGATGCAGTTTCCTAAGCTATATGAGTTGTATCCTACCACGGATATGAGAACAGGCCAGCTTCTAAAGCTTAAGGATACTTTCCATATATCCTAATTCCTAAAGTAAATTAAAGCCTGGTTAGGTAGCCAAACCTTCAAAGTTTTCTTGCCTCAGATCAATGAAGACTAGAGACCTGCTAAGAATGTGCTAGAAGCAAAGGAAAAAGAAAAGTATCTTCAGATAAAACATAACAAAAGAAGGCAGAAAGAGGGAGGGTGTTCTGCAACAACGATCTATTCAAACATCTACCATTAAGGTAAGTTTCCTTGCACAACTATGCTGTGTTCAACATTAGATCACTTTTGCAGGAGCCTGAGCTGTATGGAATAAATATCAGAGTTTAGAAAGAAAAGAAGAGAGGTCAGTCTCCAGGAACCCCTGGAAATAGTCCTATCAAAGTCTACTCTGAGCCTAGAGAAACAATCTAATTTGTGGGGATTGGTAAATGTGTGCACAGATAACCAAGCTGCTGCCTCTAGAATACTTTTAAAGTCCACCCCTTCCAAAAAAAAAAAAAAGAAGTAGCCAAAGCTCTTACACAGCATTTCCTGACTTTGCTTGGAAGTGTCTTGTTATAGTGCAAACAAAATCTATAACATGAGACAATCATTTGGAAATCGTCCATTTTTATACTGACTTCATACTTTCATAAGAAATAAATAGCAGATTAGAATTTCTTAAGGTTTTTGTCTTGTCAGTTTACAATCTAAGTTGCCTGTGAACATCCAGAGTGTGTAGAATTTTTTCTCCTTTATTTTTTTGGTTCTGGAAAGAAAACAGGGACATTAACTCCTTGACTCGAGGTAAACTCTGAAATCATTTTAGGCAAAAAGGAAGGGCTGTTTCTCAGTTACCCCATCTTTCTGAAAGACGAGATAGGACTGAATCACTAGAAGAGCTTGTAACTCAGCTACTCTTCTTGCAGCAGCAGTCAGAGCATTGAATAATGTTTTCAAAGATAAGAACATCAACCTCACGAGCAGGTTCAACAGGACAACATGCGGGTTTCTCCAGTACAAAATTAAGATCCCAAAAAGAAGCCACATGTCTTCTAGGTGGGCAGAAATGTAAAACCCCTTTCAAAAACTATTTTACTTGAGTCAGGGTAGAAAACGGGATCCATGAGCAGAGAAATAGAGATGGCCAACAGGTGACTCTAGACAGAAGAGAAAAAGGTTACAGGATAAAACTCATACAATGCAGTAGAATCAGTGTGTCCCTGCTTTAAAATTATTATTTTTTTATTTGCTCCAGCTAGAAAATCTTTTCCACTTACCCATACATGATTTTCTTGTAGCAGGTTTCTTAACCTCCTTTAATAACTGCTGTACATCCTCAGAAAACAGCTGTCTAAAAGGTATTAAAATTCTATCATTCAGGGAATGAGATGAAGCAATTGGCATCTGGGGTGGGAAAAAAACTGTATTGTGTAACTCCTTCCCATGAGGAAGCTTCTGGTAACTGTTCTTAGCCTTTTCAAAAGAAGGGAGAACCTCTGTTGCCTGGACCAAAAAGGGGTTATGAAAAATTTTACTTAGAGAGTCCTTCTGGATCTTTAGAAGAACCCTGATTATCAGAGGGAAGGGTGAAAAGGTATACAGAATCATCCCTGACCATGGGAATGAAAAGGATACGTCTTCCAGGCCTTTGTGCAAGGAGTCCTGGAGTAGAATTTCTTTAACTGCCTATTGCGAATTGAGGCAAACAGTTCTACTGGAGGATTTACCCACAGTGGCTCAATTACTGGAAGACACCTGGATGCAACTTCCATTAATGAGGGTCTGCCAAGTCCTGCTCAGATTGCCTGCTACAATATTCAGCTTTGAAAGGATGTAAGCAGTGTAGAGGGATAGATTGTATCAAGTTGCTATTTCTGAGCTACTGCAGCTAGATTTCAAAGGAGATAGGATCCGGTTCCTCCTGTTTGTTTATTTACATCACTGTGGTATTGTCTGCCATTACCAGAAGGGGATATGCAGTCCAAAGATGGTTTAAGAGATTTGAGAGCATGGGTTAGTACCATTATTTCTTTGATTTTTATGTGCTTCAGTTTGTCATGCTTGTTCCGCAGCCATGCCTGACGCACCCTGTGGTTACAGACTGAGTAGAAGTTGGACTGGGGAAAAGGGAAACCTTGGATGAAAAGCAACTGATTCACCAAGTACAGTACTTCTCTTTACAAATCCTAGCAATGGAATCTGAAAGGACAAAGGACTTTGGTGCTAGGTCCAAACCAATCTGATAAACTACTGAAATTTTCTAATGAAAAGTCTGGCTAAAGGAATCATGAGAATTGTAGAAGATGAAAAGTACAGTTGTGTACACTTACCATAAATGTAGATGTTCGAGTGTATTCACTGTTGCAGTCTTTACATTTAGGTAATCTGCTGGAAGGTTGCCCTCAGTCGGCCTGAATAACAAAGTCTTGGGTCCTGCGTCGGTTGCTGTCTCCTCTTACATGACGTCAGGGGTATAAAACATGCAGCCGACTCCATTTTATTCAGTTTTTCTTGCACCAGATGTCAGGTGCCTCCCAAATGGGGAGCAAAAAAATATATACAAAAAAACAGTAACTATATATAAATGTAGTTTTAGAAATATAAACTTTACTTTCAACTAAAAAGCAAATACACCACAAAGGCTTTTGAGTACAGTGAAGGATAGAGAAAAGGTATAGAAAAGGGGGATGGTGGGTGGGTAACCCGGACTGCAACAGTGAATACACTCGAACATCTACATTTATGGTAAGAGTACACAACTGTACTATGTTCTTCGTGTTTCACTGTTGCAGTCATTACATTTGGGTAGAATTCCAAAGCTATGGATGGGAGGATGGAACTAAACAGCATTAGGAGCAGCTATAAGGCCCTGCAGGACTGCAGTGGCAAAGCCTGCCCTGGATTTGGAGAAGAGAGGTAAATAATGCTTTGTGAAGGTGTGAACAGAGCTCCAAGTAGCAGCTTCTAGTATGTCTCTGGTTGGGACCCCTCTGAGAAAAGCTGCTGAAGTAGAGGCAGCCTTGGTGGAATGTGATCTGATCCCCTTGGGCACAGGTTTACCATGGTGTGAATAGCAGAAACAAATGCAGTGGCTTATCCATTTAGAAATAGTCTGCTTTGATATAGCCTTCCCCTCTGATCCTGCAGCAAATGCTACCAGTAGTTGCTCAGACTTTCTTAGAGATTTGGTCCTATTTAAGTAGAATCTTAGCTATCTGTGTACATCCAATGAATGCAGAATCCGCTCCGCCTTGTTCTGCAGATTTGGGTAAAATGTTGGCAGGTGAATGGTCTGGTTAAAAGCCACACTGCATACCACCTTAGGCATAAAAGAAGGATTGGTCCTGAGGGACACCCTGTCAGGGTAAAATATAATAAAAGGCTCCACTGCCATGAGAGCCAGTAGTTCTGAAACCCTTCTTGCTGAAGTGACTGCCAAAAGAAAAGCTGTTTTCTAAGATAGAAATTTTATATCCGCAGTAGCTGCTGGTTCAAAAGGAGGCAGGGTGAATTTTTCCAGCACAGAATTGAGGTCCCATGCAGGAGTTGGTGCTCTTCTGGGAGGCCTTAAATGTTTGGCCCCTCTAAGATACTGTTTAAGCAGTGGATGAGAAAAGAGGGGAGGCTCTGTGTTGTAATGAGCCGAGATGGTGGAGGCATGGATTTTTATTGAAGAAAAAGATAGGCTCTTGTCAAGCATCTCAGTCAGATATTGTAAAATCTGAGGAATATTGGGCGTTGTTGTGTCTATTCCTTGTGTTTGGTTCCAAGCACAGAATCACTTCCGTTTATCAGCATAAGATTTTCTAGTACCAGGCCTTCTGGCTTCCAAAATGACATCCATCACAGATTTGATAAAAGGTGTTGTCTGAATAATTAGTTGATTAGCCATGCTGCAAGATTCAGAGTTTGGATCTGAGTGTGCAGAATTTGATAGTTCTGCTGAGACAGTAGATGAGGTATTTGAGGTAAGTACCATGGAGGAAGGTGAGACATATTCCTTAGAAGCGGGTACCAGTGCTGGCTGGGCCAGTCCGGAGCAATTAGGATAATTTTTGTTTTTTCCCGTCTATCTTTCAGTAAGACATTGGGAAGCAGAGGCAGAGGGGGAAAGGCACAGACTGACAGGTTTTTCCAGCTGAAGGATACAGCATCCACCTTCCATGCTTTTTTGTGATGAGTTCTTGTGCAGAATTTGTCCAGCTGATAATTTTGGGGAGAGGCAAATAGATCTATGTCTGGGCTCCCCCATTTCTGTGTTAACTTGCTGAAGATTTGTGGATCTAGTTTCCATTCGTGATGGTCCATAAGATTTCTGCTTAGGTCGTCTGCCAGAGTATTTTGCCTTCCTGGCAGGAATTGAGTTTGAAGATGTATTTGGTAAGTCAAGGCTGTGTTCCACAAAGCTATGGCTAGTCTGCAAAGGGGGTAGGAATGTGTACCCCCCTGCTTGTATATGTACCGCATAACTGTGGTGTTGTCCGTCTTTATCAGTAGTTGTCCTGGATGAAGTAAGTTCTTGAAGGCTGTCAGAGCATTCTGAACAGCTAGCATCTCTTTCTGGTTGATATGCAGATGCATTTGGTTTGGGTTCCATTTGCCATGAATGCATCTCCCGGCCAGGTGGGCACCCCAAGCATAGTCTGATGCATCTGTAGTTAGGGTTTGGGTGGCAGGGGGTAGAGTGAAGGACAGTCCCTTGTTTTGGTGACATCTCTGCCCACCAAAGAAACTCCTGTTGTAGGCAGGGAATAAGAGGAATCATAGTTTCCAGGTTGTGATAACGCTGACTCCATAAACTTTTTAGGCACCACTGAAGTTTCCTCATATGCAGTCCCGCATATGGAATTAGTAGAATGCAGGATGCTATGAACCCCAAAGCATGCAGAATTTGTCTTGCAAATAACTGGGTTTTTGTTGCCATTTGTTTGAAGTATGTTGTCAGTTGCCTTTGTTTGTCTGGTGTGAGGTACGCCATCTGGGCAGCTGCATTCAAGCTTGCACCCAGGAATGCAATTATTTGAGAGGGTACCAGTTGTGATTTCTTTTCGTTTATGGTATTCCCTAGGCATGCTAGAAGCCTTTTTACAAATGCCAGATGTTGAAGAAGAGTGTCCTTGTCCTCTGCTTGAATGAGACAACTGCCCAGATAAGGATAAATTTGAATGCTTTTTTGTCTGCAGAATGCAATAACTGGTGCCAGGCACTTTGTAAAGACACTGGGCGCAGTAGATAAGCCAAAGGGCAGTGCAGAGAATTGGTACTGCAAAAAACCTGCTTTGAAGCGGAGGTATCTTCTGCATGATTCACTTACTGGGAAATGCAGGTGTGCCTCTTTTAAGTCGAGAGTTACGAACCAAGCATTCCTGCCTAGCATAGGCAGTAGCTGTTGTAAAGTCAGTATTTTGAATTTTGGAATGTCCAGGTACATGTTCAATTTCGATAAGTCCAGTATTGGACGCCAAGAATCGTCTTTTCTGGGTACCAGGAAAAGTCTTGAATAAAAACCTTGTCCTTTTTCCTTTTCTGGTACCGGTTGCATAGCCCCCATATCCATGAGGGACATGACTTGTTTCTGGGCCTCTGCCCACTGGTTTTGCGGCAGATCCGGCCATCCGTTTGGAATTGGCAAAGTATGGAAATGAAATCTGTACTCCTGGGATACTATGTTTAATACCCACTTGTCCTGGGTAATTAACTGCCAGTTTTGAGCATGAAGTGCTAGTTTTCCCCCCAAAGGGGCTGCCAAAAGATAAGTGCTTGGTGCTGGTAGAGGAAAGTCATTGAAACTGCTTACTGTAGGGCTGTGCTTTGTTTCCTCCAGATTTGGAGGTGGAGGCACCCCATTGCTTTGATCTGTAAGAACCCTGTGATTGGTATCTGGAGCCTATTGAGTGCATGGATTTGCCCTGAGTGGCTCTGCTGGACACAGGAAAGGACCAGTTTTTAGGAGGCCAGTGCCTACTGAACCTGGGTGGCTGCACTTGCAAGAAATCTTTTACAGTTTTTATAGATTTAGCTTTGTCTTCCATTTTCTTTAAAACCTCTTCTGACTTATTATCAAAAAGAGTACCATGCTGCAAAGGTGCATCCAACAATTTAGCTTTAACATGATCAGACAGATTTTGCTCCTTGAGCCAGGCATGCCTTCTAATCACAGATCCAGTAACGGTGGCCCTACAAGAGGCCTCCAAGGAATCATAACCACATTGCAAAGTATGCTTTCCAACCTGTTCTGCTGAATGCAATAATTCCTGCAACTCTCTATTTTCCACACAATCAGAAATCAACATCATTTTCTGTTTCAGTAAGCCCATAACACTCTGCTGATATTTAAGCATATTAAACTGGCAGTTTAAAGCACTGATTGCCAGTGTTGTAGACGTATAAACCTTCTTACCCCAACTATCCAGCGCCCTAGAATCTCTATCAGAAGGGGTACGATTTTTGGCTGTAGAGGCCTTTACGCCCTTAGGACCCTGAGAAATAGTCTCAGGATTAGCAGCAGGATTTTTGACAAGAAATTTGTGGGAGTCAGGAACCCTGTAATATCTGCCTGGCTTACTAGGAACCGGAGGCAGGGAATCAGGATCCATGCTTGATTTCGAAAACACATCATCAACAATGTCTAATACAGGAGGTCTTGCCAAAGGCCTATGCTGAGGAAGAAGAAGGAAATCCCTAAACCTCTTTTTTGATTCAGAGAAGTCCTGATTCTCCCAGTGAAAATGTTCCCTTAAAGTATGCAGTCTCTCCAAAAGAGTAATCCTCAGGAGGAGATGCAGATGGGATGGATTCCTCTGCATCAGAATCCTCATAGGGTGGGACAGAAAATTCCTGATAAGAAGAGGAATCAGAAGAAATGGAAACGTGATCTGAAGATTCATAATCAGTGCCTTGCCTAGGCCTCTTAGCAGGGGGGGGGGTTGGGAACCCCTGATCAAGGTAATTAAATCCTCAGCCATTTTGATCATCTGTTTTTTAGGCATAGGGGCCTGAGCACGTGGCTCTTGCATCGGTTATTTAGACATAGAAATTGTTTTTGACCTTGTTTTTGTTGCTGGTGTTGGTTTAATATGAAAATGTTGAGGCCTGAAAACACCCTCAGAAGCCGGTGCCTGCTCAGCGGCTCCAGACCCATCCAAGGGAGAAACATCCATGGGTTCAATACTCTGAGAACCTCGTGGCATACCGGACTCTGAATGGGTCTCGGTAGAGGCCTGCGACTCAAAAGTAGTGGGTATCAGGGGCTGCGAAAGCGCCTCACTGAGTACCGGCGACTGGCTTAGGAGAAGCTTTGTCGTCTGTTTTGGACCTCGACGGTCTGTCTCTGTCTTTTTCTTTGTGTTTTTTATGAACTCCGGTATTCAGATTGCTAACCGACGACATTTCAGGATAATTAAATCTTGAACCAAAATATTTAGAAGCAAAAATATACAGACGCTTAATAGTGTGTTGGTTAAATCTAGCACAAAAGTGACAGCAAGGCATGTTGTGATCAGGGCCTAGGCAAGGAATACAGTACAAATGAAAATCCTTATGAGGTATATGCTTCCCACAAGTAATGCAATTATTAACTTTTACTGACATTGGTAAGGAGCAAGAAAAAGTTTCCCCAACGGGGTACTTAGCTTTAGTTTGAAGACTTCGGTTCTGAAACTCAAATACGAAAATTTCAGGAGTCTGCCGACCAGCACTTGCGAACTGCTTCTGCTTCGGGCACCACGCGGCAAGAAAGACTGAATAAAATGGAGTCGGCTGCATGTTTTATACCCCTGATGACCTGACGTCATGGAAGAGGAGACAACAACCGAAGCAGGGCCCAAGACTTTGTTATTCAGGCCGACTGAGGGCAACCTGCCAGCAGATTACCCAAATGTAATGACTGCAACAGTGAAACACGGAGAACATCTTAGAATCTTGAGATTTTCCCTGGCAGTTGTCAGAGTCTGGTTGGAAAATGTAAGAAACTATTCCTTCGATAATTCCACTTTGTCCGAGAAAGAAAGGCCATCATCAGAGATGTAGCTAGGAGACATCCTAGAAATACTATCCTGTAATTTGAAATTAGAGGATTTTCCTAGGTTTGCTAGAAAACCCCCCAGATTATGAAAATGTCCTTTACCCGTCATCTAAATATGGAAAGATTTGAATGCTATGTAATCTTTAATAAACTATTACAGGTGCCACACATTTTGTAAATACTCTTGGAACTGCTGACAATCCAAAGGATAAGGCAAAAAATGGAAAATGGAAACCTGACACAGAAAATCTTAAAAAGCACCTGAAATTCGTGAGAACTGGAATGTCAGGATAAATATCTTTTAAATCTAGAGTTACTAGAAAACATGGGGTTGAGGAATAAGAGGCAAGAGGGACTACAGAAAGAGAATTTTGAAATCTTGATGTGAAGGTTTACAAAACAAATGTCTAGGACTAGTCTCTATGGTCCTTCTTTCTTTGGCACCAGCAGTATTCTTGAGTAAAATCCTTTCTTTGATTTGATCTGGAGGAACAGACTCATCACCCTTTGAAACAGTATTTGATCCAGAACAGGAGGAAAGGGGGGTGACTGGATGGGTAAAGTGGGATCCCTTGGAAAGGAGAAAGGAAATCCCACTCCCAGTTGTAGCCCTTTTGAATGATTTCCAGAACCTACATGTCTGAAGTTATCTGATGTCACAGGGGTAAAGTAAAAACCTAGACTTTGGGAAATCTTTACTGAGTTGACAGGTTGGGGAAGGAGGAGCACAAGATGGGGTATACAGTCAGAGTTTTTAAATTGCCCTTGATCTTAAGAGGATCATCCTTTCTTTTTTGAACCCCCCCCCCACACACACACACACACACACCAACATCACTTTTTGAAGACTGTGCTCTGGTGTGATTGCTTATTCTGTCTCCTATAAAGGTATCCTGAACTGGAAGGAATGTTTCTATTAAAGTTAGACATTGAGGGTTGAAAAATCTGGGTAACCCTTTGACAATTATCCCCCTTACATCAAACCTCAGCAAAGGAAGGGTCAAGCTTTATCCATGGGAGTACTCAGAAGGTCAGCTTTCACATCCAAGGTTAAATTATGAGAATGCAGCAACTCTCTTCATTGACCCAGTGACACCTGCTTTAGAAGCAGTATCTGCAGTGTCATAAGCACATTTTAGAGAATGTTTAACTACCTGAGACACAGGAGAAATGAAATAATTCAGATACGTCAGTCTCTGAAAATGGAAGGTCAGTAATTAACTCTCACCTCAAAGGACGCCATCAGAAGCTTGGACAACTTCACTATTCTGAAGGCTAATGTAAAAGTAGTATAAACTTTCTTCCCAAATTTATCAGAGGCTCCCACAAATTATTTGGCAGAAGATGGTTTTGTCAAATAAATTACTGATCTAGAGTTTGAAAAATGAAAATTGTGGGTCAACAGAACATAATATAACTTATCAGACTTTCTGGGGGAAGGGGGGTGACTGTCGAGCAAATTGCTGGCTGCAAGGAAAGCATCATCTAAGGCTGGAAAATCAGGGGGGAATAGCTGCAGGCTGAGGGAAATCATAAAATCTTTGCTGAGACTCTGTTTTTTTCTTTTTGTCCACTCTGAAATAACTCCTTCATTCTGTATATTAACAGTATCCCAAAAAGGCAACTCTTCAGGTGGGGAATCTGAAGACAAACTTTCCTCAGAGTCAGATTCTATATTCTGTTGAGGAAGGTACTCAAAAAAAAACAGTGTAAATCTAATTATTGTCCCTCAGACTAAGAGTTACAATCTGAGAGAGAAGAATATCTCTTCCTTTTTAAAAACGAGGGAAGACTCAGAAAGTAAAGATTAATAGGCTTTAAATAAACCTTTAGCAAAACACTGCCATTCCTCCTTGTCTGCTCTGGGTGAAGAAAATGCTTCATTTTTTGTTTCCTTTTCCGGGTAAAGAGTGCCCTGAAGAATGGTCCCTTGCTTGGAAATCAAGCTCTTCAGAGCAGCTCCACAAAGGAACAATGCCTGCTCCCTCTTACCATGCCAAAAACAGTAGTTTCTCACTGCCAGGAGAGGACTGCCAAACAGCCACAGACAGTGTATCTGCCTCTTGGTCCTTAGCAGCATCCTGAAAAGCAGCACCAGACAGACAAAACTAAAGAGGAGTCAGAGGAACCAGAAACGGCCACAGCAGAGTCAACCACCACCAGGTGAGAAAGGGGAAAAAAAAAACAGGGTCCACACCAAAGCCTCCGAATATAACTTTAATCTTTTTATGGATCAGGGAAGGAACTACCAGGGAGCCAGGACCCAGGTCTACTACTCAGCTGAAAAAGTGCCTGACAAGCAAGTGGTGGAGCCTGAGTACATTAGTCTTTCCTCCTGACTGAAATGTAAAGTATGAGCCTTAAGCCACAATAACAAATTTTGTCAGAAAAGTTATCTTTTCCTCACAAAAGTTTGGCAAAATTAGAAGGTATTGCCCAATTTTGAAAAAGCACTAGCTAAATGTCGATCCCTCAAAGTCACAATAGAGAGCACTTCTCAACAAGTACGTTTTGAAAGTTTGGCTCCCTAAACAGTGGCTTCATATTACTAGTCTTGAGCTGTGCAACCATTAAAGCATGTGGAAAATGCCCTAAAACTTTGGAATTTGGCCAGTCATCTAATCCTTAGCAGGACAAGTTCCCTATATAGTTTAGGCTACTGCAACAGTGACGTACGATGAACATCTTTTGTAGCTCAATTTCTCAGTACCACACAAAAATTCTGTTACCACCCAATATCTGTGCTAGCAGCCTTCGCTGCATGTTGATTTCTTCATCCAACCGAATTAATAATGTATATAGCTACAGCCCTCTGCAGTTATGTTAAAAGTTTGTCTGTCATGCTACGTTCTCCTTAGTACACATTCATGATGGTTGGTTGGCAGTGGGGGAGAAATATGCACATAAATAAGAAAAAAAGCTGTTTTCACGTAAATGAAGATACACTTGGACAGATATTAACTGGTCTTGGAAAGCTAACACAGCTTCCAAAGAAAACACAGAACAAACACTACTATACTCTCATTTACCAATATCACTTACAATACTAGCATGGTTTTCATTGAGTCAGGTCTGTAGCTTACTGTTAAATGAGTCAAGGGCTAAACCATGCATCTCTAAGTTGGCTTGGCAGTAATTTACCCTACTTATTTCTTACAGCCCCATCTGGTCTTTTGTTAACCCACCCTATTAAAGTAAGGGTGGGTGTTCTCCAGTGGTCAGTCCAAGGTCCTTTTTTCACTTTTCTCTAACAACTTTTTTTTTAATCTGCCTGACAAAAGCATCACTCATTCAGTGGAGAAGGCGAGATGAAGAAGCAACAAAACACAGGCAGGAATGAAGCAGCACATAATCTCTAAAACCTCTAAACTGTCTGTGTCCTGAATTATCAAGACCA
Source organism: Protopterus annectens (assembly GCF_019279795.1). Classification (NCBI taxonomy): domain Eukaryota; kingdom Metazoa; phylum Chordata; order Ceratodontiformes; family Protopteridae; genus Protopterus; species Protopterus annectens. Next base: position 1,404,146,860 of record NC_056741.1, read on the forward strand.
TGAACACCTGAAATGGTGGTGGACCTGATCAGAGCCCCTGCAGCTGCTAATAATTTGATTTGTTTCACAATCTGCATCAGTGTCCATTTTTTAAAACCTGATGAAAATTGGCAACTCCTTCCAACCCTGGTTTTCTAGTTTATAAAACAATAATTAATAGAAACTCCTAAATCTGCAGAAATGGTCTAATCTAGTGTTCCATCTTTGTCTGACTTAAGCACTGACTCAGATGCCCAGGTCTGTGATAAAGGAGGATGCAGGCAGAGTTCAACAGCTGTAGGGAACTTCACTTCTTAATGTCAGCACCCCATCCACCCACGTCCAAGTGGTGGCACAACAGGGTATTAGTAGTGGCTACATAAAAAGGCAACAGAGAAGGAACTCGTGATAGGTTTGAAAGTGGAACATATGTCACAATCACAAGCCCTGCAGCTGAAAATAAAGCTACAACTAGTCAAAAACTGTAACAAACAGATACAGACTCATAACTGAAATGTGGTTTTGTGAAACACTTATTAAACTGGATTAAAATTTTAACTCTGAAAAATATTAGGACTATGTGTTCAGTAGAAAGAGAAACCCAGTTATTGTTGATTCGCACACTGACATGAAACATCACTGGTGACTTCAAGCACTGTTTGTTGAAGATCTCTCATAAAACCCACAGCAGACTTACACAGTTGAAGTAAACATTTTATTAATAATGACATTATCACTAGTTAGCAAACTGTATTTGCTTACCCCTATTTATTTATTTACTGACATTTGATTTCTGGGTAAGTCTGACTGGGTACACGCTTATTTTCAGTGGTGGCCAGGGAGAAAAGCATCAAAGTATTTCCAAACATTTTACAAACAATAATTTACAGTCTTTATAAAGGATAATACAAAAATTTACTAGAATTTAAATAATTATATCAAATTATACATAACGTGAAACACTGGTTAAGAATAGATACAAGTTATACGGCAATTATTTAACATTTTTAACAGTTAGAGAAATTTTAGCCAATTTACAGAGAAATTAAAGGTTAGTATACTACATACAGGAACTGCAATACGAAGTGAGAAAAAAACAAGCTTACAGTATATTTAGAGAGAAAGCAGGTGGGGAGAGAAATAGATAGAAGTAAAAAAATGATTAAAGAGAAACTAAGGAGATGTAAGGAATGAACAGATATTTGTTCACATTTATGTACATAGTTTATCCTGATACTGAGCAATAATACAGCCAGCTTTTGGCTAGGAAGTCTTTCAGAATAGTTTTGAAGGAAGTGAGGAAGGGTACTGACCTAATGGATACAGAAAATAAATTGCAATACTTAGCAACATGGTTCAAATGCAGACAATGTCAGCAGGATTGATAGGTCTGTGGACAGACAGGAGATTTTAGTCCCTGAATCATAATGACCGATTTGGAACATAGTTGTGCATAATGTTATTTAATGCTGGACAAGCAGATGGATTCTGGATAATTTTATAAATGGTAAGAAACTATGTATATGTTAGTTGATGGCATAGTTCTAACCAGTTTAGGTTTCTTAGTACTATACATTGGTGGGTTCTGAAAAATGTATCTGCTGCAAATTTTGTGACTTTATTATAGCATTGTTCACGTTTTGATTTTTGTGATGCCGGAAGGTTAGTATGGATGGGAGTCCCATAAAGAAGTGTAGGGAGGAGATAAGTAGTGGCAAGTTTAGTTGTATTGGTGAAAAAGATTTGGGCTCTATAAAGCTTCCTAGTTTTTGATGAGTTCTTACGCAATTTTGTAAAAGCAAGTCGAATTCAAGATCATCATCCACTCCTATCCCTAATAATCTGCTATAAGAAGCATCTCTCTCAACTTCTCATCACAAGAAATCTGGACAATGCCACAAATAATGGGGGAGGCCCTAAAATAGGGACACATTTTAAATATTGCTCTTATGAACTTAGAAAGTGGCTAGAAGAAAAGTGTTGTATTTCCACACATTTTTTGAAGGATACAAAGTTGGAAATGCAAATGTCTGTCACTACTTAGTGAATTCAATCTTTAATAATTTGCCAGAAAAAACATATTTTATGAGGAACAGATGAAAAATATGAGGAAAGATCTGGACGGTTGAGAGGTATGATAAGTGACTTCAATGGATGCATTATTGAGAGAGAGGACATTAAATTGCTTTTTTCAATCAAGGGAGACAGATTTGGGAAAAGTAGCAGTAAATTGTTTTTAGGTTGAGCATGAGCTGTGAGTTACAATGCGATGTTTTAGTCACTGTTAAAGCTTCCTGAGTAATTTGTCAGTATGTCATATTGTCAAATGTGCAAATTAGTGTGGAGTCATCTGCGTACTGTATTAGGGAGGACTGTTGTGTGGATGAGTGGAGGGTGTTGGTGAGAATGTTAAAAAAAGAGGAGAGCAAGGATAGAACCATGTGATACACCTGTGGTGGCCAGGAGCGGAGGGTGGAGTGCCATTATACTAACTAGCACCTATTGGATAGGGAGCTTTTGAAGCATAGAAGGATGGGCTGAGACAGACCTAATGAAGGCATTTGATGCAGATGTTTGCTGTGACAAATTGTGTTGAAGGTTTTACACAAGTATAGAAATAAGGAGATGAGCTTACTGTTATCTCTAGCTGTACTGACAGTATCTGTATAGGTTACAAGTGCAGTTGTAGTACTATACGAAGGAGAGAAGCCATGTTGTGTATGGGATAGGAGTTCTTCCTGCAGGAGATAGTTTAGCAATCATTTTTGAATACATTTTGGAGGTATTTTGGAGATTTTGATAAGATTGCTATAGGTTTAAAGTTAGTAATGTCTGTTGCATTTTTCTCCTTTGTGCAGAGGGATAATTTGTAACTTTTTCCAGACATTGGGAATGTGGGATTCCTAGACTGACCTACTTGTAAGGACTGAGACAGGCTAGGCAATGCTATCAACTATTTAAGGTATTCACTTGGAAGTCATCACCTGAAGTAGAGCATGGTTTAAGTTTGTCTAAGAGAGTTTTACATAGGATGTGGGCACAGGTTTGAAGGTAAAATTGGATGTGGTAATATGTAGCTGTTGAGCAGGGTTAGGATTAGATGTTGGGGAATCCTTGGTTAGAGATGCCATACTATCCATGAAAAAGAGAGTTTAACTGTAGTGCTGTTTTGAGTGATAAGTTACTGGGAGAGGGGCTAGGGATGAATTTATTGTCATGATGCAAGATTTCTTTAATGGCTGTCCAGAATTTTTAGGGTTATGTTTACTACTATTCTGAAAGTTAAAGAACAAAAACCAGCAGGACAGCCATGGCAATAAATATCTCTTTAATAAAATAAAAACACATAAGTGGATAAGCGCTTCCTCAGATCCTGATATAATTACATATAAAATCAAATGCATTTATACATTAAAACAACCTATCAAAGAGCAGCTGCTTCTCATTATAGGACTACTCTCCCAATTTAGTGCTCACATGCTTAAAGTCTATGCCCACCTAAAACAGGTTTAATACTGACATTAACGTTAATCCCTGGATGCCTATGCACCTGCAGTCTCAGTATCCATTGTAGCTCTATTTGTTCTAAATAATTATTGGTATCTCCACCCCTCACATTATTAAAAGTGCATTGTAACACTCAAACTAAAACTGTAACATGGTAACTCGATTTTATATTTGGCAAGGGCATTATTAATATTCTTTGTCTTTATTTCATATATATGCCTACTGACTCTGTCTCTAAGCCGTTGTATTGTCTTGCCCACATAAAAACATGAGCAAAAATTACATGTAGCCAAATATACTATATATGTAGTACTACAATCAGAAAAAAGTCTAGGTTTAAAAGTAAACTTCATCGTCAGATGATTAAACTCCTGTTCTTTAGTTATGACATCACAAACGTTTCATTTCCCACATGGATAGATGCCTAATCTATTTCCTGTATTATTGATGTAATGTTTATTAATGCATAATAATGCTTTAAGATTGTTATTATTGTTATATACAAAAGTAGGTGTGTCTCCTACAACCTCAGCAGTCTGTTGATCTAAAGTTTAAAAATGCCCTTTTAATACAATTGAGAAGTATTCTGAAGTTTTCAGGATATTGTGGTGTTTTACATTTTTACCATTCTTTCCTTGTTTTTTCTCTATTTTACATTAGCATTTCACTCTCTTTGGATAGCCAAATTGCATTATTTGTTTTTAGTGCCTTCCTTCTAGGAGGTGCAAGGCTATTCAGGATATTAAAAAAAACTGTACTGAAATTTACAGCATAATCTAACAGGAGGATTTTTAGGAAGTTCCAGCTAATAGATGATAGGGTAGTAATGGACATTTTTGATTTAAACTTGGAAAGGTTACATGTTGTTTTATAAACATCCTGTTTAAGTGAATGTGTGAGATGTCTGGTTGTACAGACTGGGCGATAATCAGTGAGACAGTCAATGTACCAGAGGTGGTGTATTTTCTAGGGTTTGATACTAGGATCCAGTCTAATTGAGAATTTAATGTCTTGAAATAATGTGTGGGGTTATTAATTAGTTGTGTGCAACCAAAAAAAGGTGACACTAGATGCAGGGGAGTTATGTCCAACCAACTGATATGCAGATCACCTAGTAGTATTTTTTTCTTGGGGAATTGCTATGGATATCCAGTGTAGGATATCTTCTAGTATAGCTGTGCTATCACCAGGAGAGATGTACAGAACACCAATACATATTTGTTTATAAATGTTTCATTTCAGCAATGTAAAAAGCTCTGTTGAACTGAATTTTGGTATTGGTTTGTTGTAAGGGGAAATGTGGTAGTTTTTCAGAAACAGTAAGGCAATACCATCATCTTTCCTCTTTATACAGTCATTACAGATGATAATGTAGCCAGGAGGTGTAATTTTGCAGGGGTTTATGGTGTGTTTAAGCCGAGTTTCAGTTACAGCGAGAATATCATGCTTATGTTGGATAATGAGGCATGCAGTTCAGCAGTTCAGCAATTTTGTTATGCCTCATTTATGGCAGCAAAAATAAGATTACTGGGGATGAGGACTGAATGTTGTAGGGTTAGAGAAGTATGGAGAAGAGAACTGTCTTGATGTTCATTGTGACATGTGGGGTCATGATTAGACTGAATGTCTCCTCCTAGAAGGGTTTTACTACACTGGGAAATTATTGATACTTGTTTTTCAGAGTATTTTTCCACTTAATTTTGTTTTGATTTCAGTTGAAATGGAGTTAATCAATCTATATTTCAGTAAAGATGAGGGGCACCATTAAACAAGTTTGATGCAAGTGCAGGGAGGAAGTACGAATAGGTGGTTGTGACAGAGTTGGAGATATGTTCATGGCTACTATAAAATCATGGTAGGATGAGAGATGGCCCAGCAGCAAAACAACAACCACAGATGATAAGTTGAGGAGTAGCATGATTAAGTAAAGGGATCTGTAAGTTATAGTTGGCAGGTAGTGGGGAAGTAGAGATCAAGAACGAAAAGGAAGTTGCAAGGCAGAAGGATATTTAGTGGAGGTGGAGTCTGAAAGCTTATAAAGAGTAATTAGGAAAGACTTATTTTATATGAAGGAAGGCAGTAACATTGTCCTAGTATCTTCTCTGAAATGCAAGGAATAGAGGGGTTTAAAAGGTTAGCGTATTAGAATATAGTTAAAATAGGAAGAAGCAATTTTTTGTGGGGGAAAGTAGAAGACATAATGCAGAATAGATATGTGCTGTTAGGGAGGAGCTTGACTATGAATGACTAAAGTGCAAAGCAGTATAGCACAGAGAAGGTAGTTGGGAATGGTAATAAAAGATTAAATGGAAGTTGGGAATTAGGTAAAAAGAAACAGGAGTGTTTCAATGATAGTAGTAAGGTTGTTTGGGAGTGTTGGGGAATAGAAATCACAAGTGAAATGTGTTTGTAGGAAGTAGAACAGTGGAGTAACAGGTGGTGGATGGGAACTGGGGTTAAGGTAGCGGAGCAAAGTTAAACTGAGTGTAGCAGGCTTCCACTCTCTCACTTCAAATTATAACAGAGTTTAATCAGTTTACAGCCAATACAAAGCAACTAACAGAGAGGTACAAAGTAGAACAGGTTTCTGTGCAGAAAACCTGTCAGCCATTATTAAACATAACTTTACAAAACCTTATCTAAGGGCATCTTGCAAGGTAGTTCTGTGCTGATTTGAAAATAAATGAGAAATATAAACCAGACATATGAAATAAATAATCTCTAAACAAAGAACGAGCAGTGCTGCCATGTACACCCATGACAAAGGATCCTGAACACAATACATATAATTTAATTCCAGCAAAGACATCTATTTGCATCAGACATGTTTAATTATTCATTAAAATGTTGTAACTCATGCTTCATTGTTCTACCATTATTCTCCCAAAAATTCTCACTACACCTAATCCTTAAACTAGGATCACTGCTGTGGACCCCCTCCCTTTAACACATCAGGTCTCTCCATGACCTTCAATGCCCATCTGTTTATGTGGATATTCAAGTCCTCCCCTTCCTAGGAGACAAAGCCTTGTCTTTAATGTAACTGGTCCTGAAAGGCTGAAAATCTGCATCTGCAGTTGTCTTTTTTGGACTGGCCACAATCTTCAGCTTTTCTAAGCAATACAACACTAAATAATTTTGTGCAATACCATTCAGAAACCTACATTCCAAGATGAGTCAATGTGCAGCAAAGATAAAGAAAGACAGCAATGCTGCCCTTTAATGTCTACAGGGAATTACAAAGACTGCAGAAATAATAAGTAAAGGAAGTGTTAATGATAATCCACTACTAATTTACAGCCATTTCCTCAAGCCTTCTGCATCAGTTTTATAGGTTTTAGTCATCATTAAACCACACCGAGTTACTTCCAGTTCGTCACATGATTTTTTTTTCATACAATGAAATGCACAGGGAAGGCTACTTATTAGCAGTACAGTAAAATTAAACTGAATACATTCCTCATCTATAAGATTAAAGGTAAAACAAAAGAGGTAAAGAAGACTGAAGTTTTAGGCTAAGCATCTAAATTTGCAGTCAAAGCAGTTAATACCTGGAATGTCTGTAAGCAAATTTTGTCTGTCCAGTGACTTATCTGATGATACACAAACAGTTACATTCTCAATCCCAAATATGTGATATACCATTACACACGGCCTAGCATGGACTCAAATTCAAATCAAGATTCCTATTTTTTAGGGGATGTGCATACCCTTCCTAAACACAGACTACACTGTGACTAATAATGTAACAATGTGCAACTACAATATTTACTTCAGAAGGACATTATACTTTCATCTGGCTAGATGGCAACATAAGGTTAAACTGAATTGAATTCTGGGTGATGCAGGTTCAAATTCCAGGAAAGTCATTCTTCCAGCAGGGTTGCTCGACATTTCAAAACTGCACACCACACTCAGGGTTTGGGAATATTAATCTGAGACAATCTTATTTAATGTTTCAGACCTGTTTTATACCAAATAGTACCGCTTGAACTACAATACTTCATTTACACTGGAGAAGGCTCAAGTTATAGCTAGGGAAAATTAACTTGCTCAACATCTGACAACAGGTGGCTAGGAAACATTTGAACTTTGCCCTTCAACTTTCTGTCTATACTCTAAATATAACACTGCTTTACCTGAGGAGAGAGAGAGAGAGAGAGTGGTTAAACCTCATGAATATATGTTGTACAACGACATTTTCACGTCAAATGTATCCTAACTATTCTAAACTGTGGCCAAAAGTCAAGCAAATTAATCTTAAAATGTTTATTTCTGTTCTCCTTTTTCTCTGGCACTAGCTTACCCTGCCAGAATAACAAACAGATCTTTTAATCACAGCAGTATGTGATGACGTATGCTACAAGACATGGCAATTTTTTGCAATCAATGCCATTTAGAAAGTGCACTTGTTGAAAGTAATCAGAAAATTAAAAAGCAGGGTGAAAAACATGTTATGTTCAAGCTGAAGAAAATAATAAGCAAGATTGCAAAATTGCTCTTGTGACGTCAAACAGAAGTCAGTCAGCAGCGGTGAAAGAAACTGAGGTAATTATCAACATATCATCTCCTGTAAGGACCTGTCTATCAAGCCTCGCTCTAGTCTGCTTCTGCATATCTGGAAATGACAAGTCCTACCATCTACGTCTGGCCCCAGATTGCCTCTGCATAAAATGCCATGCTGAAAAGTGCTCTTCAACTAGAACTATAAACAGTAAGGCATGTCTGCTCTGCAGCTTCAATTTCTAGTCTTTCAGAATGAGAGTCTTGTCAAAAACATAAACATACTTCTGACAATGAAAAATTACTGAATATTTGGAATGTATTATACAGATTCAAATAGGAAAAAATCTTCAGTGTTGTTTGTTCTTGGAAGATTTCTACATTAGGCAGTTCTGGCAAAGTTTTCTATGGGACTTGATGTACAGCAGTCCTGTTCCAGGGCAGAAAGTTTTGTAGTACTTTTTTAAATTATTTACTGTACTGCCTACTTCAAAGCCAGTACAGATAAAACAAAGCTGACAGGAAGGACGTGTTCCCTCATCAAGGTGAAACAGCTTTACAATTAAATTTATTTTAGCATTTAGTTGACCTGCGGGTCCAGATGGAACAATGTACCTTTTTTTCAGTGGAGACCCAATAATAAAATTCCAAAATAGAAGAAAGAAACAACAATGTACATAAGATGCCTCACAATCAACACTTTGGAAGTACTTAAAACATCTCACAAAAGCTATTATTATTACAGACAAGCAAGGGCACCCGCAGGCAGGTGCAAGGGGGTGCACTTGCACCCCCCTGGAACTGGCTAACTGAGAAATTAATTATATTTTAATTTAAAAAAAAAAAGGGTTTTTTTAAAGGGCGTTCCTCTTTAAGAACGCCCTTTGCATCCATAGGCACCAGAACCATAGAGTGAGAGGGAGGGAGCCCCCCCCCCCCATTTTACAGCTGTAAGACCTATAGGACCCATGCGTGCATTGCCCGCTAATGTAAATTCAAACACAAAAGCGCGCGGAGGTTGCCAGAGTCACAGTGATCCTTTTATGCACTGCCGTTTTTGTTTATATGCAGGCTGAGGTAAGGATTTTTCTGCCAGAGAAGTGCTTCGTTTTGTTTATTTATATACAGCAGAAGCTCCGTTTCTATCTCTGTAGGCTGAAATAAGGATTTTTCTGCCAGAGAAGTGCTCCATTTTGTTTATTTATACACAGCAGAGGCTCCGTTTTGTTTATATACACACTATACTTAAAACTGGTATTTATGAACAGTTAACAGGCTACAGGAAATTTGCACGTGTCACCTGAATGTTTTACATACACGAATGTTTACGAGCGATGTTTGTCACTCCAAACTCGCACTCATCACGAGGAACGTACCTTATGTGGGGTCTTAAAATGTCCATGGTCCTCGAAGTTTCACACCGAAAAGGGTCTGTTACACATTCAGTGTTTGCAATTCTTTTAGCTGATACCCATTGTAAAAATAAATAAATCATATTAATTAAAATATCTTGTTTATAAGTAAAAACAGCATATTTAACCATCCTATGTCCTTCCTAGCTGAAGTTGTTAGTAAGCTCTTAGTTTGTGTTCCACATTATGATGGCTAATGTTCCTCATTTTGGAGATGGAAGGTTGAGAGCTATGCTTGTACTACCTTCAAAAACAGACACTAAAATGTCTGAAGCTCCTGTTGTTCTTAATTTATGTTTCTATGGGGACAGCATCAAAATGGCATAAGGTTGAGTGTCACGTCTTGTGGAGAGAAACTTAAAAGAGTAAAGCAGTGTTTGATATAGTCAGTACCAACTTAAAATGTAGGGGAAAGTTTACTTTTTAATTTTAGTCTGTAACAGATTCTTGCTGTCATATGGATATGTCACAGCAATGCTCATATTTAGTCCGAAATGCTGAATAGATGGTTTTGCGATTGTTGGGAAGTTTCCTTTTGCAGAATGATGCAAACACCGTCGCCGTTTTCTGATCGTTACTCATATCCTTGTTATTACTTCGGAATAATTATGAAATAATGTAATCTTTTTCTTGCTCCATTTAATGTGGATGAAGTGTGTTTTTCTTATATTTAACAGGCTTTAACAGCCCTACTTACATATTTACAGCCTTTTATGTAAGCAACGTGTTATTGTAAACATGAAGAACTAAGGAACAAGCGGTTGTCAATGCCCAGTCTTGGCTTGTGCTGTGCTGTTTTAGTTTATATGCAGGCAGAAGTGCTCTGCTGTTTTTGGATTCATCTCTATGCAGACTTCGTTTACTAAGGTGTGTGTGTTAATCTCTATGCAGAATTATGCTGGGTTGGTTTATGCACTGCTATTTAAATTTATGTGCAGGCAGAAGTGCTCCGTTTTTCTAAAGTCTGTTGTGTGTGGATTAATCTCTATGCAGAGATTCTATTTACTAAGAGTGTGTGTGTGTGTGTGTATGTGTGTGTGTGTGTGTAAGAGAGAGGGAGGGAGGGGTGTATGGGGGGGTCATACCTCACAATTATCCAGATTTTTGTCTCATATTTTCAGATTGTTTCTTATAAAATTGTGTTTTTTTCTGGCAAATCATTGAAGACTGAAGTTGAGTTTTAGACTTCATATCCTCAGAAAATGCATACTAATGCAAACAATTTTGTTCTATCCACTTTCTAAGGAGGTCGGGGGATGTGTGTGTCATACCTCTCAACTGTACAGATTTTCACAGAGACTGAGGTATGTGCGTGTGAGAGAGAGTGAAATGCCCTACTTGGAGTTAGCAGGTGGAATTTATTTTCAAGGACTTGTGAGCTTCAAGAGAAGAGAAGTTTACTACTGCTCATGCTAAGTCTGCTTAAAATGTGTAACTGTTTTGTTTAGCAAATGGTATCACTACTGTGGTGTAGAATTTCAAAACAGTCCTAGTAGCACAGCAGGTAGCATACTTGCATCTTGATGTAGAGGGCTCTAGGTTCAACTCCCACCTCATGTAGATTTGCATTTTAAGGGGGTGGAGTGCTGCAGTCCTGAGTATGTCGTCCTTTGGATGAGATGCCTAGTAACTATGAACCTGTGTTTCCGCTTGCCACTTATTCCTATTGCAATATACAAGCTTAGAATTTTTTTAAATGTAACATAGGAAATTTATTGTTTAAGGGCAGCAGGCACTGAATTTGTAGATGAAACACTGAAATATAAAGCTGTTTTCTAACAACAACGTCTCCATTAGTTTCAGATCTCTTTAATGTGAAATTATTCAGATGACTTTTACTTCTGTAGAGATTGTGCATAGACTGATATTGGTGAATTGTAATGATAGATGTTTAAGTGGCCTTTTATGGTTGAAATGTTCTGAATTGGGAAATTTGTCATTATTGGTTCAATATGTTTTTTGTTTCATTGCTTACTGGAAAAAATGTTCAAAACTATAAAACACACTAAGTGGTGCTGTATTAACAAGGGATATAATTCCATTATTATATATTATAATTAATACAATTAGGAAGGTGAATCAAAGCAGTTATGCATAGTTCTAAAATATGTGCAAGGGGCCTATGATTTGTAAACAATCCAAAGGTAAACTTAACCTGCCACTGGCCAGATGCATTTTCTTTGAATGTGGGTTTCAATGCTGTTTCAGTGAATGTGAGTTTCAAAGGTAGAGACGTTTAAATGCCAAGTCTGTTTTCATTATAAGACTATTGCTTTGTTTAAGTTTAGCAAATGTCTATCAGTGTTTGTGCTATAAAATAGGAGGTTACTAGGCTATTAGCCCTGAGGCCCTAAAATTTGAAATAAAAGTTGTACATTAAAACCAAATATATGTAATCATTGTAGAAGTAAAGCATAAAACAGTATGCACACCGAGAGTTTTGAACAGTGTTTATGGCAACTGGGGAGTTGAAGCCAAGTAATGGGATACTGGAATGTCTGTGTGTGTGGGGGGGGGGTGCTCTGGGTTTGCACCCCCCTGCAAAAAATCCTGCAGGCTCCCTTGCAGACAAGAACAGCTCATAACAAATGTGTGTTTACAATGTCTAAAATAAATCACACTCATGCACATACGTGCACAAATACACACACACACACACACACACACACACACACACACACACACACACCATGAAATGCTATAAAAGAAATTCAAGTTGCAGAGATTATATGCCTTCAGTGGATACATGCATTTTTGGAAATGAAGTTTGGAATATATAACATCATCATCTGACAGTGAAGAAAGCATCTGAGATAAGGTGACAGTTGCTACTGATACACTTTAAGGATAAAAGACATGCAGGTGAATTTAAACAGTAGAACATTCTAAAGAAAGTATTAATATTGCTATCTTAAGCAAAAACACAAAGAAGCAAAAAGATGGCAAGGAATTATCACATACCAGTAAACTACAACAGACAGTAAGACATTAGCACTACATCAGAAAATGGTACCAATTTAAGACAGGAACATTGAATGTTTGCTAGTTAATATGTTGCTTGCTCTGTAGTTTGTATTTTGGGACAACTCTTGTTTGATTTTACATTAAGAAAGGTTAGGTCTGCAATCTAGTAGCAGCAGAGGGTAACCCGGTCTGTTATGAATTTGGGAATCAAGAAAATAGCGTCAAGTGTATTTTTGTAATGGGCCAGTGGGCTAACTTGCCAGTTTCTCTTCCTGTATAAAGTCATCACCTTAGCGCTACACTGCTATTAGGGCAGTAGCAGTCAGCAATGACCTATAGAGAAGCAGGGCTTTGAATCTCATATTTCTTATAAAACTGCCCCTAAGAGTTTCTAAGCACATAGCTGTTCAACAAGCAAGAGGTCTACAGGAAGATGGGCACTGCTCCGTGAGATAAATCTGACTGTATTTCTTACCCAACCTGCAACCTAGCAAATCCCTTCCCTCAAAGAGTGGTTACACAAAGAGGCAAACAGAACCCTTGGTATTACCCCACGTAATCCACTACATATGTGTTTGTGTGTGTGTGTAGGTATATATACCTGAAACCATGGAGCTATACTTTCTTACTGTCTCTGTAGCCAGCTTGGTAGGAATGGGCATCTTAAGACAATGTAGAAAGTGTCTCATGTTTACTCTCAAACAATCTGATACAGTATTTGAGAGATGTAATTATACATGGTCTCTGGAAGCAAAGCTTCTACATGCAGCCTCTACAAATAGCAAACAGGTTATCTGAAACACAACACCACACTATACCTGTCACACACACTATAGGGCAAATGCACAGACCCACATATGCTGAGGCTCTTAAATGTAATCTACCTAAGCCAAATCGCGAAAGACCTCCCAAACAGAAATTACAGAAAGTACCCTCAGACGCCTCAAAAACCCACCACAGCAACATCCACCATGAGACATTCAGACGCAACTCACAATGTCTTTACAGCTTTACAGCTACAGTCCATAAGGCAGACCATCACACAATCCAAAATTTGGGTTAGCAAATAATCCGTTGTGAGGCACAGCAATGTACCAATGGAAGCAAGGAGTGGGTTAAGTTCAGCTGTGTTATTAGGCACTGGGATCTGCCAGATTACACACACACTCAGGTTACTGAACCACAAGTACCAGTATGACTCAGTCACAATCCATGTGGGAAGTAAATGATCGGAGATGTACCTCCCTGGACTATATGAACAGAGACGTGCTAGAGCTCACGAACTATGTATCCCAGGCCAGTATAAGCCTAACACTGAACAGCATTCTTTCTTCTTCAAGTAAGATGTCATAACACGAACAAAAAGATTACTGACTTTAATAACTGGCTTTGTTTTTGATGTCATTCGAATGGAGTACAATATCTGTCAGCCTGGGAGGATATAGGCAACATACCACCAAGCTTCAACAAGGATTGCCTGCACCTGTCCACTTTTACGTATTCAAACATAGGTTAAATCATTGTCCATCGCCATAATGCATTTTTTATGCAGTGCCAACCTGATAATCCAAAACAGCTAAATCAACCCAGAACATTCTAAAGATGATTCTGCCTAATACTAGGAGTTTAAGCAAAAAATTTTCACTCCATGCCTTTCAAGCTCTCTTCACACTGAAGAATGTAGAAGTCTGTGCAGTTACTGAGACATGGTCTAAAGCCATGGAGACCACACCGGTGGCACAGGGCTACCATGCCTTCCACACATTTAGGCTTGTTACTAAACAGAAAGGGACAAAAGCTGGAGATGTCTCAGTTTACATAAAAATAATCACACCTCAAGGCTGGTCAAGCAGTAGGACACACTTGACCTCTTCCACATACAACTTAACAGAAGCAAAGTCCCATGCCATATCCTTATTAGTTATAGGTTTCCTCTATAACCCATGAAATACAAACCACTTACTTAAATGAACTTGGAAGTCTCTCTCCAGTCAACCCAACGTAATAATCATAGGTGACTTCAGCTACCCCACTACAGACTGAAAATCATACACAAACTCAAACATGCAGGCTCAAACATTCCTGGACTTTGTCAACACAAATGCCATGAACCAACTAGCCTGTACATCCACTAAGGCTAGAAACATTCTTGACCTATATGGGAGAATACTGCACTCCCCTAAGTGTAACAACCTCATTGGTCAGGTCAGATCAAAAAGCTATCTACTTTGAAATACAAATAAAACCTAGGACACCAGGTAACCCTGGTACTTTTAGGAATTATTCCAAGGTTAACTTCTTAATTTTAGGTGACACCCAGGCAAAATTTCAAGTCCCTCCCCCAAACCCAGGAAACAATGCAGCCCATGCACAATCATTCACAAAAACCCTATGCAATCATTTAACAAGCTTCATAGAGGCAGTGATACCTACCACAAATAAGCACAGGATCAACTCTAAAAACAGGCCACCCTGGTGGAATTCCAACATCAGTAGCTAGAATACCAAAAGGTAACAGCTCCCTCATCAAACTAAATAAACAGATGGCCTTGGAGCAAACTATTTTCACCATGTAAGAACAGTTTCATCTTAGTTACAGGATGTACTATGCTGCTAAAGGCCAAAAAGTTTTGTAGTACAACCAGACTTTTGCTGAGCTTTGCTTTGATTTCTACCACTTGGCATAATGAGTAATGTTGCATCAGTTGCAAACCAAATAATTTTTTCTGACCATAATGGTTTACTGCATCTTCTACACATGCTAAAATCAGCAAAAGGACATGACAAAGATCCTTAGGAAGGGATTTAGCTTCCGTACAGCGAGAGTATGTTAAAACATCTTCCTTCTAGTCCTCAGTGTGTTTTACATCTACTCCTTAGAATTGTTTTTGTACAAGTGATATATTCCTTCACATACATTAGAAATTGACAGCAAATTCTGCAACCCTTCCCCCAGGAAATATTTTCATTTTTCCTAGCACCACTACATTTATCCCCCACAAAGACACACCCCTCTTACTTCACAACCAATCACACTGTAGATCCACCCACCCACCCTCTTACTACACAACCAATCACAGTGTAGACCCACCCACCCACCCTCTTTCTTCAGAACCAATCACAGTCTAGACCCATCCAACCCACCTCTACTATCTTCAAATTGTTTCCTCTAAGACACACCCCTCATTTATCACAATCAATCATATTATACACTTCATCCACACCCCTTCTATATAGCTGCCTGACCAACCTTTCCCTTATTAAATTTCTAACATCCCTGCACAGGCCTTCTTAACATGCCTAATTATACTCAACATCTCCTTTTAATAACTTTCCTAACTACTCTAACCTCTACCTATCTTTTAACCTTCTATGAACGCCCTTACTCTTATAATCCCAAACAGACATACCCAAACATCTCCACCAGCCTTATCTATAAACTATCTCAATACCATCCACACAACCTCCTTTCTTCAACCTAAATACCAAAATACCTTATCTACCACCTTAAAAATTTCCTTACTACTACTGCAAACCCCTCAACTCTTCAATCCTATAATATCTTGCTCATTAATAGATGGAGATATTCACCCAAACCCTGGTCCTCCCCAATTCCCTCTAAATGCCACCCACTTATTAGAAATAGTACACCATCTACTAAACCCCCAAATCGCTATCTATTGCCCAACTAAACATCATTTGTAATAAAATAGCACAAATTCATGCCCTACTAGAAGTTCAACAATTTGATATTCTCTGTCTAACAGAAACATGGCTTAAACCTATAATTAATGACAATGAGGTTATTCCTCCAGGCTACAACATCCTAAGACAGGACCAAAAGGTGGTGGGGTTGCTATTCTCTATAGAACAGGACTGCAGATTAGTAGAACAAATCATAACCTCTCATTTGACGCTACTATTGAAATAATTATTACAAAACTGCAACTCAACCCACAAAAAACATTAAATATTGTCTGTACCTATCTTCCCCCAGGAAAGAATCCAACCATATTAGAAGACCTTCTAAACTGGCTCTCACTAAATCACCCTCAAGAGACAATACTCTTAGGGGATTTTAACACTGACTGGAACTTATGTAAACAGACTAATCCATCCACCCTTATTAACCTGCATGGTTTCTCTCAAATAATCAACCTCCCAACTAGAATAAACAAACTTAATAACAAAGAAAGTATACTTGACTGGATATTAACAAATAGTCCTCAGCAAAAATATACAACAGGAACTCTCCCAGATGACCTCAGTGATCACTCCCTCACTTATATTATTAGGCAAAAAAACAGCACTACTGTCCCTATCCAAGTCAGATCATTCCGTAGTAAGAAATATTTTGACCTCAACCAGTTTCAAAATGAACTCATGCAAGTTAACTGGTCACCTCTTAAATCTCTCCCAATAGACGAAGCAGTTAGTCACTTTAATAATACTTTTCTCACTATCCTGGAACACCATGCCCCAATTGTCAAATCTAAAACAGCCCAATGGCTCTCAAATAACACTAAGAAACTTATCTTAGATAGGAACAAGGTCTGGGCTAAATGGCGAACTACAAAAGCCTAACTGATAATGTCACTTTTAGACAACAGAGAAATATGACAAAGAAAGCCATCATACAAGATAAAAGAATTTTATACTCAGCTTCAGCAATCTTCACCACACCAACCACATAAATTTTGGTCCTCTATCAATAAACTATTATCACCAAACCCTTCTGGCTCTGACCCCGACTCCCCCTTACAAACAGCTAATGCCTTCAACACTTTCTTCACTTCAGCCAAACTAAACCTAGCTAATCAACAAAACCCTGATACCTCCAAACTATTTACACCTAGCTCTATCCCCCCCCCCATTTCACCTTCAACCCATACCTACCTCTCAAATACAGTCCTTACTTTATAAACTAAAACCTACAACCCCCTCTGCTGACCGATTACCAGCTGAATACCTCCAACTAGGTGCAAAAGCCTTAGCATACCCCATCTCTATACTTATTAATAGGACAATAAAAGAAAGTTCAATTCCATCAGTCTGGAAAATCTCTTATATTATCCCTCTTTTTAAAGGAGGTGACTCTACTGAGTATTCTAACTAATAGCACTACTATCTCCACTTGCAAAATTATGGAGAAGTGTATCCACAAACAGTTACTAAATCACCTACTAGACCACAAACTCCTGGCTAATTGCCAACATGGGTTTCGACCATACCATAGTACTAGTACAGCCTTACTATCCTTCATTGACTCAATTAACAAAAACGTAATAATACTCCTTCTTCAGCATTCTTCGTAGACCTGTCCAAAGCCTTTGACATGGTAAATCACCAGCTTCTTCTCCATCGTTTAAAATCTCTCTAGATAATCTTGCCTTATGCTGGTTCACATCTTACCTAGACAACCGCAAACAAGCAGTTCTATGGGACAACCAACTCTCTGATCTTCTCCCCACCACTATAGGAGTCCCTCAGGGCTCTATTTTAGGTCCACTCTTGTTTTCCATTTTCATTAATGAACTTCATCTAGCTACTCCACAAACAACTTGTATTCAATATGCAGATGATACTACCATCATATGTGCAGCCTCAACACAGTCAGAACTTCACTCTCTCACACAAAAAACTTTCTCAACTATAGAACAATGGTTCTCTAATCATTGCCTTCTCCTTAACCCCAAGAAAACCAAACTCTTGCTTTTTTCACCCACCCACTTGTCTACCTCTATCCATTTCACACTAATATCTGATAATGGAACCATTATCTCTCCAGACCAAACAACAAAACTCTTGGGTATCACTATTGACAATCAATTAAAATTTGACAATCATATTAATCTTACAATAAAATCGACCAACAGAAAACTAGGCTCTCTATATAGAATCAAATCTTTTCTTACTCCTGAAGCCAAAACTACCATAGCCAGAACTCACTTAATCTCAACCCTTTTATATGCTTCCTCCATATACACAAATCTCTCTAAACATAATCTTAGCAAACTTACTTCATCATATAATAATATTGCCAGATTTGCAACTGCCTCTCCATATAGAACTCATCATTGTTTAAATCTCAAAAAGCTTGGGTGGCTGGAACTACCACACCTCATACAATACTATCAACTCACTATTGCCCATAATGCCCTACATCACCCTGAAAACACCCCAATACTCTCCACCCTCATAACACCCTATAACAATCAGAGGCATCCACCAACAAAATACTGGTCCAAACATCCCGATCCAAAAACTCAGCAGGTGACTCCACATTTTCCAACTCAGTTGGCAAAATATGGAACAAGTTACCACAGGAACTTACATCCCTAACATCACTCTCCCAATTTCAAACTAAACTAAAATCCTTCCTAAATATCCATTGGCTATGCTCTTGTCATAACGCAGGTTAGCTCTCTTTTTCCATCATTATCTGACTCCTTAACAACCATTCTCTTTCTTCTCTTCTACATACTCTGTATTTAATATTCTTTATCCTTTCTTTCTCTTTACCATCCTAGGTTTTGATTTTACTCAAAAGTTAATACAACCTGTTTCAAAGTTATTGCATATGTTTTTTTTTCTCTCTATTTTTGTATATTGATGTATATCTTGACATTATTTAGTAGTATGTAGTGGAGCTTTTCTCCCCGGGCCTCCACTGAAAATGGACATATATCCAGTTGGACTAGCCCGGTAAACAAATGTAAAATAAAATAAAATAAATAAATAAATAAATGTAACTATGCATAGTCTCATGTCACAATATGTGAACTCCTGTTCAGCCAGCACTTAATCACAAATCATCTTGTAGTGTTTAGTTTATCCTTTTGCAATACACATCAGATAGAGATTGTTCTAGAATGATGGCCATGGCGGTGCAGTGGTTAGCGTTGTCATCTCACAGCAAGAGGTTCTCCGGTTTGATTCTCAGCTGGAGCACCTTCTGTGTGGAGTCTGCATGTCCTCTCTGCGGTCAAGTGACGTTAAAGGCATGCAGGTAGGTGCATGCGTGAATGGGTGTACCTTCTTTGAAGGTTGGGCATCGGGCTGGCAACTCAGTACTGTAAAAATCCACTGCCAATCATTAGCAGACCGGAGTTCCGCTGTGGCAACCCCTAACAGGGGAAAAGCCGAAAGGCATTACTAGAGATTACGCTAGAAAAATATTAAAGAAGCACGCAGAGCTTTTCCTAAACTTGTAGACAAATATCTGCAGCATATGAGGAAACCATAACATGATGAAGGTTGTACAGTTTAAATTAGGAATACAACAACATTAATTTTTAATTTGGCATATTCATTTGCTAACCGGGCAAGTGAAACTCATCATCATAGATCCTTTTCACCCATAGCACGGGTTACAAGGAAGGGCAAATGCAAAATATATGAACACTTTGGAGTAGCTAATCAGTCAAAATGTTTTTCTGGGAGATGGGAGAAAATAGAGTGCCTAAAGAAAGCAGACAAAAACATGGGAAGATCATACACACCAAGACCCTGAAACTAATTGGCAGAGCTCTTAACAACTAAGCTACTACACTGCCCAACTGCAACTGAAAAGCATAAAAAATAGAATGTTCTGTATGAGACCCTTTTTTAATTTCATAATTTCCATTATTACAACTACAAATATAAAAAGCGTAAAATTATCTTTATTTGGGGGCAACTAACTTCCAGCAAAACTTAGGTTGATTAAGATGGAAAATATTATCCCCCAGCTACAAGGTGTATATACCTATATCTATCTATACACACACACACACACACACACACACACACACACACACACACACACACACACACACACACACACATATATATATATATATATATATATGGTTTACTATCAAAATTCTGAAACAGTTTTTCGAGTAACGACTTACTCAAAAAAATGTCGGAAATGAACACATTGTTCACTCAAAACAAAGAAAGCAGTAATGTCAATAATTCGAATTCCACATTATCGACATTATCCAACTTACCTTGATGTATGGTAATTTTCTGCAAACATTTTGCAGGACGGCAAGCCCCACTGCACCCCACATCGCCTGCTAATTATATATTCCAACTCACAGACCGCACTTCAGTGAGGAAAAGGGTAAATTTCCCGATCACCATTGTAGTGCGATATCCAATCAGAATGTCAACCTCACAACGGCGAATGCACACTAGCATTCGCAGTTGGGGAGTTGAACATTTTCCACACCGCCATTATGTGAACTTGAAACCATTCCAGTTTGCTTAGCTGCCGTCCAAAATTTTGACAGTAAACACACACACACACACACACACACACACACACACACACAGACAAAACAAGTAAAGGAGCAGTCTTTAGAAGAAAGTCACTCAGTTTAAGCAGATAAAATAAAAAGATTCTTGCAAACAAAATGAAAAGAATGACAAAACAAAGTAAGCGTTATACTGTATAGTCTTTCCATAATCCCAATGAAAAAAGAAGTTATGTCTTACCATAACATTCCATCTGTGTTGTTCATCTTCTTTCATTCATCACTGATGGGTTTGGTTCCGAGCCCTCGGAACTCAGTCGGCCTATTACCAAGCTCACTCCATCCAAAACAACTCTTGTGCTAAGTCTCTACCCAGAATGCCCTTCTCCCTGTTACCTCAGGTAGAGTTTGCTAAGAATGGGAAGTAAAGCCAAGGCCACTTCTGTGCAAGTACCCTCGAGCACCACTTAGACCCAAATCATCCCCCAGGACCCTTTGGAGGGGGAAGGAGGGTGGGAAGTGATGAATGAAAGAAGATGAACAAAACAGATGGAAAGTCATGGTGAGACATGACTTCTTTATCTGATGTTGTTAATCGTCTTTCCATTCATTACTGATGGGACAGAATTCCAAGCTACCTTGAGGTCCATGGGTGGCCCTTATGGAAGAACATTCCTGAGTACCACTGAGCTGAAGGCAGCTCTCCCTCTGGAGACCAGGTCCAACTTGTAATGCTTGATAAAGGTATGAGGCTTAGCCAAAGTAGCTGCTGGGCAGATGTCATTCATGGAAGCTCTGGACTGGAATGCTATAGATGCTGACATACATCTAATGTAGTGAGCTTTAACTTTTGGCATGGGTTCATTATGGAGGGACTAGATCAAACGTATGCAGTCCCTTAGCCATCTTGATAATGTAACCTTGGAAACAGCTTTTCCCACTTTGGGCCCAGAAAAAGAAATGAAAAGCTGTTCAGATTTACGGATTGGTTTGGTCTTGTCTAGGTAAAATCTCAATTGTCTATGTACGTCTAAGGAATGAAGGCAATACTCTCTTCTACTGGCAAAATTTGGAAAAAAAACACTGGAAGATCAATGGTCTGATTAATGGAGAATTCAGAAACAACTCTGTGAAGAAAGGATGGGTTCATCCAAAGTGACACTCTGTCTTTATGAAAGACAAGATAGGGCCTCTTGATACACAATGCATGCAGCTCCGAGACTCTTTTGGCAGAGGTAATGGCTTACCAGGAACAAAGATTTCCAAGACAAAAACTTTAGGTCACACTTAGCAGCAGGCTCAAAGGGTTTTTGAGTCAAAGACTGAAGGACTAGAATGAGGTTCCATGGTTCCACGGGCTGTCTGACAGAAGGCCTGAGATGAGAGGTCCCTTTAAGGAAAGCCTTGCAAAGGAGTAAGGAGGTAAGAGGGGTGCCATCTATGCCATTGTGGAAATTGGAAATTGCCACTAGATGCACTTGTACCGTAGAGGCAGAAGCTCCATTATCAAAAAACTTAGCCAAGTACTGAAGCACTGCAGTAACTGGGGCCGAATATGGGTCTAGCATGTTATCCTTGGACCAGATGGAGAACCTTTTCCATGTATCCTGATATAGTCTTCTGGTGGATGGTTTATGAGAGGCCAGAATGATGTCTTGAACAGGCGAGGAGAGACTAGCTTGCCTGGTGTCTAATGGAAGTGGAGAAACCAAGCTGTCAGCTTCAGACTGGACAGATTTGGGTGAGTCAACCCATGGAGGTGAGTAATCAGATTTGGCAGAGGGTCCAGAATCCATGGCGGGTATACTAGGTGAGGCCAAAGGAAGGGGAACCAAACTTGTCGAGGCCAGAATGGGGCTATGAGGATCACCTTGCATCTCAACCGAAGAGCTTTCTTTAGAAATTGTGGGATCAGAGGGATGGGAGGATAAGCGTTAAGAAGTCCCGTGGGCCAATTGTGGATCAGAGAGTCACTCGGTGACTCCTGCTCAAGGGGAAGTAGGGCAAAATAGCTGCTGCACTTGGTGTTTGATGGGGAAGCAAAAATATCGCAGCAAGGCTGGCCCCAGTGGCTGAAGATTACAGACGCCACCTCTGGGTTGACGGACCACTCATGGGACATGAGGAAGCATCTACTCAGTTTGTCCGCAATCACGTTGGAGCTCCCTGGGATATGCGTTGCTACCAGAAAACGGTTGGAAGCTATTGCCCACTGCCACATTCTCATGGCTTCTCGACATAGGGGTTAGAACTTGGTTCCTCCTTGCTTGTTGATGTACCAGACCAATGACATACTGTCTGACAGAATTGCAATTGTCCCAGAAGGGCAAGCGGAATGGAAGGCCTGCAACGCTAACAGCACGGCTCTCAGTTCCAGAACACTGATATGCAGGTGGGCTTCTGATGTGGACCATGTGCCTTGGACAGTCTTTCCCTGGAAATGGCCCCCCCACCCAATCAGGGAAGCATCTGTGGTCACAATGCCTGTGGACTGAGGAGGGTGAAGATCTACATCTGGCCTCATCCACCAAAGCAGGTTCTGTTTGCAGGAGTTGATTATTCAAATCTGGTAATCGAGGGGGCGATAGTTTGGGAACCGCTGACACAGAAGGAGCCATTGCAGAATTTGCATATGTAGCTTTGCTAGAGGCACTATTGGAATTGATGCAGCCATAGAATCTAGGGCCTGAAGTACTTCCTTTGCAAAGACTGTTGTTTGAGATAGTGTCACCCAGAGTTGAAGCCTCAATCGATGGAGTCTGTGAATTGGGAGTGATACCAGACAGGACTGAGTATTGCAGACTGCTCCAATAAACTCTATTTGTTATGTAGAGATAAGGTTTGATTTCTCCCAATGTATCATTATTCCCAACAATTTTGCCAGAGAGAGAGAGTATAGTGCAGTGCTGTTACCAGAAGATGCTCGGTGGGGGCGGTAAGGAGCCAGTCGTTTAGAAATGGAAACACCCAAAATCCTTTTAGTCTCAAGTGAGCTGTTACCACTGCCATGCATTTTGTGAACACCCTGGGGGCTCTAGAAAGACCAAACGGCAGGGCATGGAATTTGCCAATGACTGGCTCCTAGCCAGAAGTGAAGCAGACTCCTGGAGTGTTTGTCCATCTTGATGTGGTAATACGTATCTCGGAGATCTATAGAGCACATCCAATCACATTCTCCTGAAAAGGGAAGGATGGACTGAACTGTGACCATCCGGAATTTGGTTTGGGTGACAGACTTGTTTAAACTGCTGAGATCCAAAATGGGTTTCCAGTCCCCTGTCTTTTTTGGCACCAAAAAGAATCTCGAGTAAAATCCCGATCCGCGCTGGTCTGGTGGGACTGGTTGGATGGTTTTTGAGACAGCTTTATAATCCCTGAAGCTGCTTCTTCTTTTGACTGGGTGGAACGTCGGAAAGTGTTCTTGGAAATTTTGGCTGACAAGAAAGGGGAATGGTGTAACCTCTGGTGATAGTGTTCTGCAGCCAACGATCGGTGGTGATAGATTGTCAGGCAGCTTGGTGCAGAGAGAAATGACCCCCAACTGCTTCCAGAGGTAAGCAATCAGGCCGTCCCTCAAGAGCGTTGATAAGGCTCTCCAGAGAGAGAGTCCCTGGAGCCTTGGTTAAGAGGACTCCCTCTGCCTCTATAGGGGTGTCTTCTGGAATTATTACCCCCTCTGCCTCTGGGAGTATCATCACCATGTGCGGCACGGAAAGGACCCTGAGATTTTTTTATGCCACATTTTCCCACTCCTCTGATTCCTGGAGAAGGAACGTTGAGGGTTGGAAAACCATAGGCCTATGGCAGACAGGGTTTTTCTGTCTTGCTCGCACCTGGCTAGCATATCCTTCACTTTGGAGCCAAAAAGGGACAAAGCTTCAATGGGAGCATTCAGAAAGGAAGACTTGAAGGAATCTGCAAAGTCACAAATGCACATCCAGGAATGACGCCTCATAACAATGCCCGAACCCGCTGCTCTAGCCGCCCCTTCAGTCGCATGTGACAGCAACCTCATGGAAGAGTTGGATATTGATTCCAAGGTTGCGAGCTGCATGGCCAGTTTGTCCCTGACCTTGTCAGACAACTGTCCTGCGAGCGTCCCAGAGAGTTTGGAGATCAAGTCCCTTTGGAGCCTCATAAAATGTGCCAAATAATTCAAGGACGATATAGCAAAGGTCCCTGATGCAAAAACACGCTTCCCAAGTCTGTCCACCGCCCAGGACTCCCTGTTGGGTGGGTGGACAGCGGGACTTTCCTCAGCCAAGTCCTTTTTCGGTGCCACTGCCACCACCATAGCATCAATTGGTAACCCTTTGGAACAATGTCAGTTCTCCTCGGGAAGAGAAAGAATTTTGTCTGGTCTCAGAGGCTTCACCTCAATGGAATCAATTTTCTTCCAAGCATGCTGCATGATGAGCTGGACGACATCATCAGGAGGTGACTATGGGGACCCTTCACTGCCATTGTAATCCATGTCTTCTATTAAGGACTTCTTGGGTGAGTCCATGTGCTTCCTCTTGCACACGTTCTTTCGAGGGGGCTCCTCAGTGGGGGTCACTGAGGAGGACTCGGAAGAGTGAGTACCCTGAACAGGAGCAGGGTCACACCCCACATCTCGAACCTGCCCCACCCGATAGGAGCCCTCAGCAGTATGCAGTCATTAGTGCCGAGAATAGAACTGAGGAGAGAGGTGGCTCCGTACCCTGGGCAGACTCACTCGTCCCCCAATCCCCAGACTGAGGAATGAGCGGTTCAGCGGGAACCGAAGACCAAAAGGACAAACTCGGAGCCAGAGTGAGATGCACCGTAGGTGCCAAAGTGATGGGTTCCAAGAAGGATGTTGGAGCAGAAGGCTTCAGAACCAAGATGGTTGAAGGAGGAGTGTAAGATGGAGTCCGTGGATAAGGCAACCTACGTCCTGCAGGTAGATGGGTCTTAGAAAGTGAGGGAATCCCCTTGGCTAACAACAGCTGGTCTACAAGACACACCACGTCGTGTTCTGAAAGGCTCCTGGTGGATCTAGTGGATACTCCAGATGGAGAGTCAGGATGTTCGAGGAATGAGCTATACGCTTGGCCCAGAAACGGATCTATGGAGGGGGAGTATTAGGTTTGTGGTGCAAGGTCTGCCAGCACCAAAGTCTCTAGTTTCGAGACTGGAAGTAAAGGGGTCAAATCCAGTGAGGTCGGTACAACACTCGGTGTCGAAGTGGCACTCAGAGCTGAAGCGGTCTATTCCAAAATGGAAACTAATGGTGAAGTCGAAGGAGTGTCCTGAGCAGAAGTGGCTACAGGTGCCGAAGTCGAAATAGGAGTAGTAAGGTCTATGATCGGTGCTAGAACCAGGACCGGTGCCAAAACAGGCACTAGTATTGAAGGTTTTGAGATGATTGGAGCCAAAAAAGACAGAGCCGAAGAGACAGATTTATGCTCCGATGATAACTTAGGGAACCTTTGATTTTCCAAGCTTGCTCTGATCACCCGATGGTGAAGAAGGAACAGAGCGGGATTTCTTTTTGTCCTTAGAAGGAGGGGTTGAGACCTCCATCACAGAAATGGCCTCTGAGAAGGGAGACTTGAGTAACCCTTTCAGAATGAGTTTATTTTTGCGCTCATTAAGAGTGCATTGGCTGAAACCTTGACAAATGTCACATGAGGCTGCACCGAAAGGTGGGCCACTCCCAAACAGTATATATAGTCATCATGAGAATCACTGTTAGGTAACTTGCCCTTAGAAGAAGTGCAATGCTTAAAACCTGAAATACCCTTCTTATCCGAAATCTTGTTAGAAAAACACCACAGGTCAACTGCATAATCCAACTATAATGAAGTCAACTCCGTTCAAAAAATCACAAATATAACAATACAATGGTAGAAAAAGGAAACACCTGAATAAAGGCTAAAGCTAGCAGGTTAAACAGGAGAAACAATACCAACTATGGTATTGAAGAAATACCACAAGGATAAGGGAAGAAAGGCCAAACCATCAATGGTACTTGAAAGTTTACCAATGGTAACAATGGGTAAATAGAAAAGAAGGTTAGACAGATGAAACAACACTAAAAATACTAACTGCCTTGTAAAATATGAAGATATCCACAACTTTTTACAGAAATATCACAAAGATTTCACTTAACTGAGAGCTCGGCTGAAATGCGGCTTTAGGGCTATGTGGCAAATGAGATAGTACAGTTGTGTACACCTACCATAAATGTAGATGTTCGAGTATCTTCACTGTTGCAGTCATAACTGTAGGGTGTTCCTGCCGGCAGGCAGCCCGAGGTCGGCCAGAATTCCAAAGTCTGGGTCCGGCGTCAGCTGTACCAGCAAGTACCCTGACGTCAGAACGCAGAGGTATAAAGCTGACAGCCGACGTCATCTTCTCCAGCCTTTCTTGCCCCAGATGTCAGAAGCCCCCAAAATAACCAAAAGGTGTCCCAACAAGAAACACAAATACACCACAAAGGAAGAGGAGGATAGAACAAGCAAAAAATAAGAGGGGATTGGTGGGAGGGAAACACCGACTGCAACAGTGAAGACACTCGAACATCTACATTTATGGTAGGTGTACACAACTGTACTATGTTCTTCGTGTTTCACTGTTGCAGTCATAACTGTAGGGTGGAATCCCAAAGCTGTGTAGGAGGGAGGAGGTTAGGAAGAAGAAGGGGCAGCCAGAAGACCCTGCAAGACAG
Source organism: Protopterus annectens (assembly GCF_019279795.1). NCBI lineage: Eukaryota > Metazoa > Chordata > Ceratodontiformes > Protopteridae > Protopterus > Protopterus annectens. The sequence continues at coordinate 1,404,174,162 of NC_056741.1, forward strand.
CAGAGGCAAAACCTGCCCTAGACTTAGAGTATAAAGGGAGATTATAGTGCTTAGAAAAAGTATGCACTGAACTCCAAGTGGCAGCTTCCAAAATGTCCTTGGTAGGAACTCCTCTGAGAAAAGCTGCTGAAGTGGCAGCTGCTCTAGTAGAATGACTTCTAACAGTACCTGGAATCTGTTTCCCAAAGTGAGAGTAACAAAACCTTATCCCATGAGCAATCCATTTGGAAATAGTTTGTTTTGAAATAGCCTTGCCCAGAGAGCTGGAGGCATAAGAGATAAGCAACTGATCAGATTTTCTGAAATCTTTAGTTTTGTCCAGGTAAAATCATAGTTGTCTGTGTACGTCCAATGAATGCAAAATCCTTTCCCCTTTGTTTTGAGGATTTGGAAAGAAAGTAGGAAGGTGAATAGTCTGATTTAAAGCCACTTTAGAAATCACCTTAGGCATAAAAGTAGGATTGGTCCTCAAGGCAACTCTGTCTTGGTGGAAAATAAGGTATGGTTCCACAGCCATGAGAGCTTGTAACTCTGACACCCTTCTGGCAGAAGTCAATGCTAATAAAATAGCTGTCTTCCAGGACAGGAACTTGATATCCGAAGCAGCAGCAGGCTCAAAGGGAGGTAAAGTAAGTTTCTCCAAAACATAATTAAAATCCCAAGCAGGAACAGGAGGAGTCCTGGGTGGTCTTAAATTCTTAGCCCCTCTCAGGAATTGTCTCACCAGCTGGTGAGAAAAGATGGGGGGATCAGTGTTGAAATGAGCCGAGATAGCAGAAGCATGGATTTTGATGGAAGAAAAGGAGAGGCCTTTAAGCAAAAGGTCTGAGAGTTAAAGTAAAATGGAGGAAATATCACGCAAAAAAGGATCAGAACCTCGATCCCGCATCCAAATACAAAATCTTTTCCACTTAGAAGCATAAGATTTTCTAGTGCTAGGCCGCCTAGCTTCTAAGAGAACATCCAAAACTTGTTTGGGAAGAGCAGAAGGAATCAAAGGCCCTTGTAGAGCCAAGCTGCCAGGCAAAGAGTCTTGATTTGAGTGTGTAGCATCTGACCCTGATGCTGGGACAGAAGAGAAGGAGACAGAGGCAGAATCCATGGAGGTTCCAAGAACAGGTGTCTTAAAGTTGGATACCAAAACTGCCGAGGCCAATTTGGAGCTATCAGAATGATTATCCTGGGTTTGTCCTGTTTTATTTTCAGTAACACCCGAGGCAGAAGAGGAAGAGGAGGGAAGGCATATCCCGAAAGATTCCTCCAGCTGAAAGACAGGGCATCCACTTTCCAAGCTGTTTTGTGGAAGGACCTGGTGCAAAAGAGAGGCAACTGATGATTGAGATGGGATGCAAACAGATCTATCCGAGGACAACCCCAAACTGCCGTAATCCTGTTGAACAAGTTGGGGTCCAGCATCCATTCGTGAGGATCCAAAAGATTTCTGCTTAGGCTGTCTCCTAAGAGATTCTGTTTTCCTGGAATGAATTGAGCTTGAAGATGCAGATTCAGAGTTAGAGCCGTGTCCCATAGACTCATGGCTAGTCTGCAAAGGGGGTAAGAGTGAGAGCACCCTTGCTTGTTTATGTACCACAAGACTGTGGTATTGTCTGTACGTATCAGTAGATGTCTTGGTTGCAAAAGATTCTGGAAGGCTAAAAGAGCATTTTGGACTGCCAACATTTCCTTCAAGTTGATGTGCCAGGGAAGATGCTTCTTTGTCCAAGAGCCCTGCTGGCAATTGTCTAGAAAATGAGCTCCCCAAGCATAATCCGAAGCGTCTGTGGTTATGATCTGAGAAGGATGAGGCAGACGAAAGGGATTCCCTTCGTTTAAAGCACAAGTCCTGGACCACCAAAGGAACTCTTTTTGGAGGCAGGGAATCAGAGGCATTGTTATATCCAGACTGTGGTGATGCTGAGACCATACACTCTTTAGGTACCATTGATGTTTTCTCATATGAAGCCTTGCATTTGGTATCAACAGGATGCAAGAAGCCATGTAGCCCAATGCCTGCAGGAATTTCCTTGCAATGAGCTGAGTTAAAGTAGCCAAGGTCTTGAAAATTGATGCCAGTTGTACCTGTTTTTCTGGAGTAAGGAAGGCCCTTTGCAAGCTTGTGTTTAGAAGAGCTCTCAAGAAGATCATTTGTTGAGAGGGGATCAAATGTGACTTTTTTGTGTTCACTGAAAATCCCAGAAGAAGGAGAAGATGGTGAACAAACTGCAGATGTTGAAGTAAAAGATCCTTGCTGTCCGCTTGAATAAGGCAGTCGTCCAAATAGGGATAAATTTGAATCCCTTGGAGTCTGCAGTAAGCTACTACTGGAGCCAGACACTTGGTAAAGACTCTGGGCACAGTAGATAAGCCAAAGGGCAGTACAGAGAATTGAAAGTGTCTCGAGCCTGCCTTGAATCTGAGGTATTTTCTGCGTTCCTGTCTGATGGGAATGTGTAAGTAGGCTTCCTTCAAGTCCAATGTCACCATCCAAGCATTCTGGGAGAGCATGGGAAGAAGTTGTTGCAGAGTAAGCATCTTGAATTTTGGAATCTCCAGAAAGGTATTTAGTACTGAGAGGTCCAGAATAGGTCTCCATGAGTTTTGTTTTCTTGGGACCAGAAATTGTCTTGAGTAAAAACCTTTTTCCCATCTCTGGAAGTGGAACAGGTTCTATGGCTCTCATGGCCAATAAAGCATCCACTTGATTTAAGGCCTCTGACCATTGATGTTTTGGCAGATCTGGCCAACCGGAAGACCTTGGCAAAGTATGAAAGTGGAATTTGTAGCCTCTTAAAATCACGTCTAAAACCCATTTGTCCTGGGTAATATGAGTCCAATTTTGGTAGAAAAGCAAAAGTTTTCCTCCGAGAGGGGCTTCTAGGCAAGGAGGACCTGTAGCCCAACCGAGAGTCATTGGGTCTGCTTCCTTTGTGATTGAGGTCTGTCTTCTCCCCTCCTAGGTGAAGAAGCAGTCCACTGTCTGGACCTGTAAGAAGCCTGAGCCTGCGCCCGACCCCTGGAGCATCTATATCTTCCCCTTTGAGGCCTGTCAGATGTGGGAAAGGACCAATTTTTGGAGGGCCAATTTCTAGAAAATCTAGGAGGCTGAACCTGTAAGAAATCTTTAACAGTCTGCATAGATTTTGCTTTTTCTTCCATCTTTTTAATAACCTCCTCAGCCTTGGATCCAAATAAAACATCGTGCTGAACAGGGGCATCTAACAGTTTAGCCTTAACCTGCTCAGGTAAGTTCTGCTCACGAAGCCAAGCATGTCTCCTGATAACAGTAACAGAGGCTGCGGCCCTGCAAGAAGCTTCCAAAGCATCAAAACCACAATGTAAACTATGTTTGCTAACTTGTTCAGTGGCATGCAATACATCCTGTAACACCTTGTCCTCTGCACATGCAGGAAAGGTAGAAAGCCTTTGCTTTAAAACAGACAAAATAAATTGCTGATACTTGAACATGTGAAACTGACAATTTAAAGCTCTAATTGAAAGAGTAGCAGAAGTATAAACCTTTTTGCCCCACCTGTCCAAGGCACGAGAATCCTTTTCAGAGGGGATAGGATTTTTGGATGAAGCGGCCTTAGCAGCCTTAGAGCCCTGAGAAATAGTTTCAGGATCTGCAGAAGGGTTCTTAAATAAGAATTGATGGGAATCAGGGACTCTGTAAAATCTATCAGGCTTAGAAGGAGCAGGCGGCAAGGAATCAGGATTCAGGTTAGCTTCAGAAAAAGCATCATCCACAATATCAAGTACAGGAGGAATAGCCAAAGGCCTGTGTTGAGGGAGAAGGAGAAATTCCCTAAGTCTCTTCTTGGAAGCAGAATAATCCTGACCTTCCCAATGAAAATGCTCTCTCTTCTCATGTAAAGTTTCCCCAAAAGAGAAATCTTCAGGGGGAGAAGCAGAGGGAATAGAGTCCTCTGCATCAGAATCCTCATAAGGAGGAAAAGAATAATCCTGGTCAGAGGAAGAGACAGAAGACACAGAAGCCTGATCAGAAGAATCATAAGGTATATCCTGTCTAGGCCTTTTTTCAGGAGGAGGGTGAGAACCCCTAATCATAGTGAGTAAATCCTCAGCCATCCGTAGAAATTGCTTCCGGGACTTGGGAGCTGTATCCGAAGCAGCTTGAGAAGAAACCCTTGGTTTTACAGGAGTCTTTGACTTTGCCTTTGTAGAGATAGTGATATGAGAAGGCCTGAAGACTCCCTCAGAAGCCGGTACCTGCACAGCGGTTCCGGACCCATCTGAAGGAGCGACGTCCGAAGGTCCTGCAGCAGCTAAAATACTAGGCCTAGATGGCTCCCCATGGGAGTCCGTGTCGGCCATCAGTTCCGAAGTGGCGGACGACAGGGGCTGCAAAAGCGCCTCACTGACGACCACCGAACCTGAAGCTGGCTCCGGCTGCAAAGTATCCTGTTTGGACCTCGGAGGCCTATCCTTGTCCTTGCGTTTCTTTTGAATTCCAGTTGTCGGTAACGTATCCAACGACATCCTGTAATTGAATCGTCTACCGAAATAATTCAAGGCCCAATCGTACCTACGTTTGATAGTGCGAGAATTAAACCTGGCATAGAACCAACAGCAAGAAACGTCGTGGTCAGGGCCTAAGCAAGGTAGACAGTAAGTGTGGAAATCTTTATGAGGTATTTGTTTTCCACACGATATACAATTATTAACTTTTTCTGACATCGGAGGAGCAAGAAAAAGATTCCCCAATGAGGTACTTAGCTTGAGAAGAGAAGTTGAAACTTCGGACCGACGACAATCAAAGCACGTTGTCCTAAATGCGCCAACCAACGACTTGCGAGCTGCTTTCCACCGCATGGCAAGAAAGACTGGGGAAGATGGCGTCTGCTGTCAGCTTTATACCTCTGCGTTCTGACGTCAGGGTACTTGCTGGTACAGCCGACGCCGGACCCAGACTTTGGAATTCTGGCCGACCTCGGGCTGCCTGCCGGCAGGAACACCCTACAGTTATGACTGCAACAGTGAAACACGAAGAACATCTGAGACAACAGGGAGAAGGGCATTCTCAGTAGAGACTTAGCTAGAGAGTTTTTTTGGCTGGCACGAGCTTGGTAATAGACTGACTCAGTTCCGAGGGCTCGGAACTGCACCCATCAGTGATGAATGGAAAGAAGATTAACAACATAAGATCAATGCTTACAAAACTTCTAGTCCTGTTATCCATTGCCAAGAATTTGTTCTGCAAGGCTTAACAAACAGGACATCATTCCTCATCCCTCTTTGCTCCATCTTTGAGGGACACCCTTCAACTTACTTGTTGCTCACTGGAGACTCCATCTGGCTTCCTCTCTTGACTCAGAGGTGAGGAAATCTAATTCTTATCAGAGTTACTGGCTTGTAATATGTCTTCTTACAGTTAATTTCCATTACCTTTCGGCCTTACCTCTATCTGACTGGCTGTCTTAGCCTTAAAGTCAGTGCTTCTTAGGCTCTGTATCGGCTGCTATGTCACATGAACACCTCCCTCAAGCTCAAAACCACTTTTTAAAGCTATAACGTAAAGGGGCTATAAACCCAAGATGGCTTATCCACATCAAGGTGGCTGTAGCCTAGATGACGTTTAATGTTAAAACTTCAGGCCTGGAAGGTCAATGCCTAACACAGCAGTTTGGAGTTACTGTCCTTTTATCTGTAAAGCCAATGAAAAGGGGCATGATCTGTAGCAAATACAAGCTGTCTACATAGCAAGAAATTCTAAGGTGGGGTAATGGCTCATCTGATCACCACCCACTCAACTTCTATCTCCAAGTAACATTTCTCAGTGCTGCTGAGCTTTCTGCAGTGCATGTTCCTCCTCGACTACCATCTGGGATAATACTGCACCAATACATGCCCACGTCTGAAGAGTTACTGTAGAGAAGAAACTATCAAGAGAAATCAGGAGCTATCAGTACATGCTTTGAACACAGCATATTTTTCAGTTTTCTAAAGGCTTGTTCATATTCAACTGTCCATTGAACATTCACTGGAACCTTACCCTTGGTTAGGTTAGTCAAGGGCATGCAATGGTAGCAAAGTCAGGGAAGAATTTATCATAACAGCTTGCCATGCCATACTTTTTTGGATGGTATGGACCAGTTCTGAACTGCCTTAACTTTTTCAGCTTATTGTTTCACTATTTCTCAGCTTATTATATGGTATAAATAGTGGCCTTCTGCTATGCCTAATTTGCATTTAGATGGGTTGGCAATAAATCTAGCTTGATGCAGGGAATACAAAATGACATGGACTTCAGGAAGACAGCTTTCCCAATCTTCAGAGAATATTGTAACATAATCCAAATAGGCATATGCATAACTCCTGTTCATCCTCCCCTGGAAAATTGCAGGTGCTCTATGGAGACCAAAACAGCAGGAATTGATCAGGTATACAAGATGCCATTTTTCCTTAACTTCTGGGGCTAATGTAATTTGCCAAAAGCCTCTGGTTGAGTCTAATATGGACAGAAACCTAGCCTTGCTCCACTTTTCAATCAAGGCATACGATACCTATCAAATTTCAACATACTGCTCTGCTTTTTGAAATTGTTCCCAAATCTTACAGCCACTTGCGTTTCTGAACTAGTATTACATGAGTATTCTACTCACTTTTGGATTCTTCTATGACCACAGATTTAAACATTTCCTGTACCTCTTCCCTGACTGTTTGGTACCGGGATTCTGGTATAGTTTCAAATGCACTTTCTCACCAGGTATGGTTTCTGTGTTATGGTGCATTAAACTAGTTCTACCAAGCAACTCACATTCTGGAGGTCAAATTCTTTAATTGCCGTTTTTTGAAACATAGATAATGTGTCCCCTAGTCTGACTTCAGGGCATGCTGAGAAGCTTCAGTTTCTCTACAACATTTCAGAGCACTGATGTGGTGTAACAGGTCTGGTTTTCTTTTTTCAGTTGTTTCACCTTGAAATTCACTTCAAGTAACGTTCAAATATAATCCTCACGAGCAAAGCACCTTGAAAGCAAAAAGAAGAACTCCAGCAATATGAATATTTCAAGGATGCAACATGTAGCTTGCCATATGTAATTCCAATATAATATCCAACTGATAAAAACATCAAACGGTGCATAAAAACAGCAATTTCTTTAATGATTTAAACAGTGGTCTTCAGACCTCTACATTACAGCTTGTGCTTGTTCATTAAAGCTATGGGTAGATCCATATTCCATAATGTGACGTGCCAAGGCATTGTTGTCATTCTCCTTGTTTACTGCATAAATGTGTTAGTTCTGTTCGTTTTTCCTATGTAAAACTTGTCACATTTTGTGCATTGTGCAACATAAATTAGGTCTTTCGTCTTACAATCCGCGTACCCTCTAAATGTAGCTTTAAGTTTGGGGTATTAGAAACAGTATTAAGGACCAATAGATTAGGCAACATAAAAAATTATACAGAAGAAATAGAAAACAGATGGATTCTTAGGCTACAGGCACATAAATTTGGGCTTAATGAGAAAATCACCATCAAGCCACATTTGTTGTCTAGGCCATTAAAACACTGATACTAACATATCTTATATTTCATAAGGTTTTGGTTCCCATGTAACAGTTAGTCAGAGATCAGTTCAGTTTTTAAATAGGTTAATTGTCATTGTTGCATAAGGTTTTTAAATGTTTATATATACATTATTAGAGGAGGTTTTTATACACTTTTATAATTTTTTATATAGAGCTCATATGTCTTGAATATTGTTTTTATAGAACATATTGAAGCTTTGGTTTTAAACACACTCTGCATATTTTTAAATGAATATGAAGTGTAACATAAGATGCATGTGCACTTTAAATAGTTACTATTCAATTGATTAATTAAATATGTTAATTGTTTTTATTCTTATTTAATGAACAAGCACAAGCTGTAATGTAGAGTACCACTGTTTAAATCATTAAAGAAATTGCTGTGATGTTTTTATCAGTTGGATATTATATTGGAATTACAAATCCCGGTACATGTGAGGCAGAGCACCTCGCTGGCCTTGTTCAAGAGAAATCTTGACCAATGGATGGGAGATGGATTACCTCAGTGTCACTGCTCGACAGAGGCACAGCAAAATAATGGGTATAGTTCCCCATACTAAAGGGTGGCGTGCCACAAAACGATGGGCTAGGCTTGTAAATGCCCTTGGGCAGATAGCCTAGTATGAACCTATGAACCTATGAACCTATATGGCAAGCTACATGTTGCATCCTTGAAATATTCATATTGTTGAAATTCACTTCACTTAGTCTTTGTACAACTTAAAAATGTCCTTGTCATGTTGCAAGGAACTTCTTTTCAACAGTGGATATTAACATAAGTGCTTTATTTCCTGTTTTGAATCACTCCTTGGCATTTTGGCCAAGATCATGTTTTTCTTTTAAATGTTCCTTGTTCTCTCACCTGGGCTCTCCCCATGTATTCCTACTATAGGCATTATAATTCTTAGCCTATATTGCAGGACTGAAAATGCTGTAACACCCCTTTAAAGGGGTAATTCCCTCCTTCTCCCAAGAGTCTTTTGTTATATCATGGGAGACCTCAGGGATGTCTGCCATACAACAGTTCAGAATCCAGTGGAAGCTTGGGGTACTCTATTATTGATTTATTTATTAATATTTGTTTACCAGGAAAATCCAACTGGGCTAAAGTACCCTTTTTCAGAAGAAGCCCAGGGAGAAAAGCCAAAAAAAGCTATGTCACCCAGTATATGACACAATTTATACACCTACGTATTACAAGAATGACACTGAAAATATTTTGTATTGAACAGATTAAGTAAAGAATTTACCATATCATACATAAAGTAAGTAACAGCATGTCTCAATCACTAACAGATGAGCGTGGAGCTAATAATATTGGTGGTAAAAAGGATAAGAGAACTGCAAAGAAGAGTTTTCACAGTATAAGTTCTCAATGCTGACACAATGAAGAGAATAAGTTAAAAAGAGAAAGACAATGAGGATTATTGCCTCTTGCGCTATGTGAACTGGGTGAGAAGTGATTGAGAGCAGTCTAGAGAACAAATACTGAGACTCTGAGGTTCTACAGATAAGGAGAAGAGGTTAGTGGTGGAGGAAGCAGAAAAAGGAAGATGTAAATTGGAGAAACACTGAAAAAGATCAGAGACTCTAGTGAGACATGAGACAGGGAATTAATAAATAGTGAAAATAGTTTGAGATTAAGTTGTGAGGGAGGAAAGAAAACAGGGGAGGTATTAGGGGAGTATGATATGATGAGAAGGATGAGAATGGGGGAGGTTATCCTGGTGTGAAGCCTGAAGACTTTGTGGTTTACAGATGGCAAGGATTTTTTTTTTTTTTTGTTAAGATAGCAGTGGTCCATTAGGTAGACAACTTTGAAGTATGGTATTCAGAGCTGAACAGAGGATTTGTATGAGAATTTGAAGTTTCAACTAGCCGAGTATAGGTTACGTGGTGAAGTAATTCTAGCAAGTTTAAAGCTATGAGTGATGAGCAGCAATAGCACTGTTGCACCTTTGTGTTTTTTTTTTTTGTGAGGCCTGAAGATTTATGATAATGGGAGCACTGTTAAGAAGTGAAAGTAAAAAGATAAGTGGTGGCTATGGGTTACTTGGGTGGGACTTGTTAGGAAGTTTGTGATATGTTTTCTTTATACTGTTTAGAATGTGGAAATCATATTTGAAGTTATCATTTATTGTTATTATTAAGAGTTTTATGAGGGAGACTACTTTTATTTCCTTTTGTTCAGGGAGGAAATTAGCTTTGTCTTGAGTATGTGATTTGGGAAGAAGAGCAAAGTCTTAGTTTTTAGGGTTTAAAATTAGTTGGGGTGCTAAGGAAATAGTTTCCAATAGAGGTGAACGTTTGCTGTATGATGTGATTGAGATGGGTTAGGCTGTCTGAGGAGCATATGATGGTGGAACCATCTGCTTATCGTATGAGAGTAGCCTGCAGTGAGAATTTATGAAGGTTAATAGTGAAGATATTAAGTGGAGACCAAGAATAGAAGCTTCTGGTACCCAGTGGAGATAGGTAGGTAAGAGGAGAGGGCAGAACAACATTTAATGGATTTGTATCCATCAGATAAATAGCTGGTGAATCATTGGATACAGGGTTGTAATAAGCATAAAGACAACTTTCAAAACATTAGTTTACTGTGAGTTACTCTATAAAAGGCTTTACACACATTTAACAAGTGGGCAGGAGACAAAAATACCTTTATCCCTGGTCCTGGTGTTAATAGTGTCTATAAAGGATAGTACAAGCAGGGGTCATTCTATGTCCAAGATGAATGCCATGTGTGGAAACCAAGTGTTGTTCTTGTGAAAGATACTGAAGTAGTTGTTTATGGACACATTTTCCGAACAGCTCTGAGAAAGGAGAGAGAATTGCTATAGGTCTAAAATTATTTAATTCTATGCAGTTACTGCCTTTATGAAGTGGGATAAGACTTTTTTTTTTCCTGATAGAGGGTACATACAATTCTTGGAGTGATCTTATAAGAATGGGGGCTGGATAGCCTGTGTTCTGGTGGCTAATTTTGGGTAGTCAGATGGGAGATGATCTGTTCAGGCTGAACTTGGTTTGATTTTGTTTAGTGGTTGTTATTTTCTGGAAGAAGTAGGGATTGACTTTAAGATAAAGGTGGAGGAATTAGTACTAGGGAATAGTAGAGGATTTGTGGTAAAGGCCTTAGTACAAGGATGCAGATGTAGGTTTTTGGGGCTGGTTTAGAGTCTTTAGACAAGGCTGCTGTGCTTTCACTAAAATATTGGTCAAGCAGGGTAGCAGTTTCCAGTGTTTGTGCTACTTTACTTTGTGATGGGCAGGGTAGCAGTTTCCAGTGTTTGTGCTACTTTACTTTGTGATGGGCAAGGAGTTTTTTTTATTCCAGGATGTAATATTTCTTTGGTAGTTGACCAAATTTTGAGGGGGCTGTGCTGTGGATTATTTTTAAGGTTATTATTATATTTTTTATTGTGAATTATTTGCTTTTTGTATTGTTATGGAGTTCTTTAAAGTTCTGCAGATTTTGTAGTTACATTGTTTTTTGCCATTTTCTTAATGCTTTATCTCTGTCTAGCACAAGAGTTCTACTTTAACTGGAGAGCAGTGGTGCTTGGTCGATCTTTACTCTTTGCTGTCTTTGGGGTGCAGAAGATTTTTCAATATGCTCCTATTGTCAACATCACAGTAAGACGTTGTCCTGTTCGATTCTCAGCTAGATCGTCTTCTGTGTGGAGACATGCGTGAATGGGCTTACCTTCGTTGCAAGTTGTGCGTCAGGGCCGGCAACTCGGCACGTAAAAATCTACTGCCAATCATTAACGGACCAGAGTTCCGCTGTGGTGACCCCTAACTGGGAAAAGACGAAAGACACAACAACAGGTTTTGTGAAGGTATCTGGGTTGAAGCATGAGAGATTATGGGTCATTTTGTATGCATGTTATTTGGCCTACTGTAAGCCTACTGGTAAATGTTGGACGGCAGTAAGTAAGGGACTCAAAAGTGTTCTTGTACAGTCATATTTGCTTGGGTAAGAAACCAGCATCCTGTCTAATACTGTACCCACTGTTATTTTAACTGCTGTAGCATTTGTATATAGAAATATGTTCCTTAAGACCATATACGTTTATGTTGGTGGAAGGGAAGTTAGAGGAAAAGGTTTGCCAAACAATACTGACATCCACCAAGATTATTTTTCATGAGGGACAAACTTTGATATCCAGTACAGGATGTCTTCCAGTATGATCAGGTTATTTCTGAGTGGTATACATAGCTATAATTCATAGCCATTTAAGGTTATTACGCTTCAGGAAGGTAATGAGAAGTCCTGCATTGGGGAACTTTGAAAGAGAGTTGTTATAAGGAGAATTTATATGAGGTAGAGAACATAACAGTTACCCTACCTCCTTTCTTTACTGAACGATCGGCTCTAATGATATTGCAGCCTGAAGGAGGTATTTCTGAGTCTTTTTTTTTTTTTTACAAGGCTTTAGCGAAGTCTCAGTGAAAGGCAGACTGCCTGGAGTACAGTAGGAGATCCATGCATGAAGTTCTGTGATTTTGTTAGGGATATTTATGGAGATGAAGTTTAGTTTATGGGAAAAAGAACTGTAGTATCGCGGAACTAAAGTAGGGAGAAGGGTTGAATGATTATACTGGTCAGAAGAGCAGATGGACCTGGGTTGGGGTGAATATTTCTGCATAAATGCATTTTTGAAGTATGGGGCAATGTTGCAGAATTTTGTTATATTAATGTTTGTTTTTTGCTGTATTGTGGATTGTTTAATAAGTGTGTTACGAATTTTAGGCTTTGGATATAAATTTGTGGAATCATTAAAAAGGTGGAGTGATATTAAAATACAGAAATGGCAGGATTTTTGGAGATGCTGACTGTAGGGAAGATGTTTGTAGGATTGATGTTAATGTGAGAAGTCGTAAGGTAGCATAGGAGAATGAGAAAAATGACATATAAGATGAGGAAAATCATCTTTATCTGTTAAGACAAACAGTTAGTGGATGAGATTATACCAATAACTTGTTTTCAGAGGTGACAGCATAATAAGGAATTAGTGTAAGCTGTGTATAGTGATAAGATAATTGAGCGGAAAAGTGAGGAAAAAGTGGAGCTGAGGAAGGAAACGGAGGAACCAAGTACAGTTGTGGGAGGGAGCTAGGGGTAGTTAAGGGAGTGGAGTGAGACAAAGCATAGTAAGGGCAAATGGAGCAGGGCCCATTCCCCAACGACAGGTGCATCAATAGAAACAATCAGTTTGTATACGGGCAAAAATTCCACGACTCTGTTGGCAAGATACACAAGGAATGCTTAATTTCTTAACTCTGTGGCTCTGTCAGGTAAAGATTCAAAACTGTACATTAAGAAAATAATGCGCCATGTAGAAGCATTTGAGATGTTTTAACCAGTTTCTTAGAAAACCAGTAGTTCTCATTCTGCAGATTTATTGTTACTGAATAACATAAATAAGAAATGATTACGGCACTTAGTGGTAGCAGTAGTCTATGGATACTGCCCAATAAATAAAGTTAAGATATTCACTTAAGGTGCAGTGTAGAGTAAATAACAGCCTCCAGCCTAGTCAGAGGGAAAGAAAAGAAGACAAATTCCTTATTTCACTTAATCCCAGTTAACTTTTTAAAGCATTCAACCAGCCTATCTATTTGACTGTGGTATGCAGATACCCTGAGCTCTTTCACTTTAAAAACTGGCAAAGTTTATACATCACTTTGGTCATTGATGGGCTGCCTTGGTCAGTAAGAATCTCTCAGATAATCTTATCACAAAACACTGAGGTATTAGTTCTTCTACTATAGTCTTTGCACTCTTCGTAGGGGGTACTGTGCCAAAAAATATGTTGCAAAATCAATAATTACTAGCATATACAGACAGTCCTTACTTTATTTTACAAGTGGACCCACAAAATCCACTGCTATACATTCAAATGGAACAGCCATGATGGGGAAGGGTATAAAAGAGTTCTCAGACCCAGGGTTGGGTACTGTCTTTTGACTTTCTGGACACGATGCCTTCCACAATATCAAGCCAGTACAACCTAACTAAAATTCTAATTTTTGCTGTACAGATTCTTAAATGATCACCCAAAATGTGATTATGTGCTAACTTCATTCCAAGCTTTCTCAAAGGACTTAAATTACTCTGTACAGAAGGTCATTCTTCATCCCTCTTAGTTTCAGGGATATCCTTCTGAGACACTGTTCAACTTTCCCTCCTGGCCTCCTCTCTTCACTCAGCAGTCAAGAACTTTGCCTCTAATTATTAGAGCACTGAGCCTGGCACATCTCTACCTGCAGCTACTTTTCATTACCTTCCTGCCTTCCTCCTGTCGGCCAACATGAGTTAGCCTTAAAGGCACAGCAGTCAAAACTAGCTTTACAAATGTGTGATAATTAAAACCATGTTCAGAAGTATTTCCTCCTAACAGGTAAAGGACAAACCACTTTAAGGGAAAGCCAACTCTGTAGCACTCAATGAGGCAGCCCCCTTGCTCCAAAGGTCAAGATTTGAATTTAGCAAATAACTTATTTGTACATTTAAAACATACTACTTTTATATGCATCTTTTCCACTCAGTTCAGAGATGGTCTAATTGCATATCATATTACCCCCCTGCACACACATGTACAGACGTATACATACACACGCAAAATTTACTTTTGCCATCCTTTTCTTTTTTCTTTTCTACTGGATACCTAATGTTTTGCACTCTCCATATCCCTCCCTCTCTCTCTCTGGTCACACACCTAGCACATTCTATGACATCAGTAGCATTATTCCAAGCATGGCATGCAGAAGAAAGAAGTAAGTACTAATTCAAACCCATGTTATGAAAAGAGTACTGCTTTCACCAACTATATTATTACTTCTGTTCTGCAAGAAAATAAGCAAAATTCATACGGATCAAAGCATCAGCAAAAACTGTGTAGATGATTAATGAGAATTTAATCAATTATGTTAATCTTTATTTTATTCTTTGTTGACCAGGTTTGTCCCACTGGGTAGTGGCTTCTTTTCAGAAGATACCAGAGGTGGTATTTATACTAATAAATGAAATTTGGCTACGACATCAGGGAAACTCCCCTGCTGTTTAAGATAGGTGCCATGTGTTTCCTTTGTTTCTGTCTATCAGTTTCAATGACACTTAGCTTTCAAAATAAGAATACTTAAAATCTAATGATCACTTCCCCAAGTGTAACCTGTCAAAATAATTACATGGTTTCTGCACATCACTGGTACATTATGGCAAAAGCAGTTTGTTAATCATAAATGCTCTGCATGCTTTTAAATATCCAAATGTGCAGCAGAGGGCTGGCCTTACACATAGGCAAACCAGGGAATGACCTATGGCGCCGAAGTGCTTGCAAAGGCACTCTTTTCCTTTTTACTTATTTATGTTTTAGAACAATGCTTCTTTGCTATAAAACATTTAAATACATAAAGTGCACCTACTAAAAGAAAATGCACCCATGGAACATCAGGCAGTAAAGGGGGTGCAGTGCTCCACTGACTTGACTTAAAGTCATGTTACCTTAGCTTAAGTGATGCAAGGTCATGGGAGTACATGCAATGTTCAAATATAGGGGTGAAGCCATCTGCAAGAGTTTTATACAAACACACACATGATTAAGACCTTTAAGAACTCAATTACTCTTAGTTATGTAACTTATACTAGTTTTATTCATATGATTTGTGTGACACCCTTACAAGTATGGTACATTAGAATGTATGTGTTAGGCCTACTTGCTTGTATCTGGAACCTGTTTTACATTGTTTTGCTGTTTGTATGTTTTTGTACTCTTACACTGTGGAGCTTTTCTCCCCAGGCCTCCACTGAAAATGGGTTCTTTTGGCCCAGCGGACTTTCCTGGTAAATAAATGCCAATAAATAAATAATAAATATATATACATATATATATATATATATATATTTACACATATATATATATATATATATATACACACACACACACACACACATATATATATATATATATATATATATATATATACATACAGACACACACACACACACACACATACATATATATATATATATATATATATATATATATATATATATATATAAATACATGCACACATATATACACACACATACATACATACATACACACACATGGAGAAAGTAACACTGGACAGAGGTCAACGCCAGGGAGAGTCTTCAGAATTCTGGATAGAGAGGAATAGCGTGGTGTTGGTGACAGGAGTGCATTTATAATATTAAGTTCACAGTAATACTGCTAGCAGTGATCAACCAGGCAGTTTTCTGGCTTTGTGACTTGTGTGAGAAGTTGTGATGAGGTGAACGGTGTTGTGAGAACCATTAATATGTTTTTTTAAATAATAAAGAACAAAAACCAAAACTCAGAAAAACAAAAAAACGAAGAGAAAAACATCACCAAGCACCAGTTTATTCCAAATGTTGAGCGCTTTCGTAAGAACAATGCAAAACTTATCCAGAACACAGTTTAAAATCTCAATTAAGCTTAAATACAGCAATTAAGTTACATGACTAAAAATTCCACCCCTCAATTAATCCTTAAAACAATACATACATCTAATATAAAGTTATACACACCTACACACATTAAAAAAACCTTATCTGTTTAAGAAATCTAGCATCAAAATTCCTACTTACAAATAACCCCATATGTACAAGCCCTGAGGAAAACACAAATTCAGCTTTCAATTTTAAAATACTATTTATAGTAATAGATTCATATAAACCAGGGGGTACAGTGGCATTACTCCTTTGCTGCCAAATCAGGTCTTTATATTCAAGTAAAATTTCATGTGCCCCCCCCCAGTCAAAACTAACTTTTTTTTATACAAGAATACTTAAAAAAAAAAATTGTGGGAAACCTGATAATATGTTTGGCTAATGCATTTTTGTCATCCAGCTTGTGAATATCATATTGGTGTTGGTAATTCCTTGTTTTAAACTTGTTCTTGGTTTTACCTATATAAAATGAGATACACTGTTGGTACAAAGCTATATACACCACATTAGTACTGTGACATCTCAGTCTCTGTCTAAAATACATATTCCCCCAACTAGGTATAGACACTTCCTCACCTTCCTTGATAAATCTACACTAGTTACAGTAGCCAGACCCTTCCTACATCTCTCAAGCATGGATTTAAACCACAAATCCTTTCTGTAAACCACATTTTGTTTGTGCCCAATTTTGTCAAGGCACTCTCCATCAGCTCAAAAAAATAGTCCATTTGTGGCTAATAATGTTCCTTATGACATCAAAATGTATGTTATAAGGTAAAATCAATGCACAATGAAAATTAATACTTTCATGTCTGTCAACCCCCCCCCCACCACCAGACGGTCCGCTCCTGGATTTGTTACTATCAGGGGGACATACGTTCCTTCCTGTCTTTTCCTGGTAACCTCGTTGATAATACTGTTGGGGAACCATAGGGGGTAACCCCTACTCAGCAACATTTCTTTCAAAACTGTACATTGTTCCACAAAGACTACATCCTCACTAACCATATGGGCTAGCCTTACCATTTGCCCCTTCACTAGTGATTTCTTTTGATGTACTGGTTGAAAACTTTTGTAGTGCAATAGGGCATTTGAATAGGTGGATTTCCTATAGCGATTAGATTCAAATCTCTTCTCCACCCTGTTTTTAACAATCAAAACGCCAAGATAATGCAGTGTATCTGCATCTACCGCCATAGTACATTGAAGGAAAGTAATGCTTGAATTAAGAAATTCAAAAAATTCATTCAACCTTTCTCTACCCGCTACCCAAAAAATTACTATGTCATCCAGGAAGCGTCCATAAAATGTCCAACAACTGCTAAACTCTGAGTTAATATCTGTTCATTCTCCCAGTTGGCCAATACAATACTGGCAAACGTAGGGGCACAAACTGTCCCCATCGCTAACCCTTTTAACAGGTGAAAAGTACAGTTTTGTACCTACCATAAATGTAGATGTCCGATAGGCATGCATCTGCAGTCCTTACAAATGGGTTGTCCTGTCGTCAGGCAGCCCTTCGGTCGGCCGGATTCCAAAGTCTGGGTCTGGCCTCGGCTGGTGTCACACTTCACCCGACGTCACAGCTGCAGTTCTTCGGGTATAAAGGCATCAGCCGATGCCATTTTCCTCAGTGTTTCTTGCCCCAGATGCAAGGTGCCCTCTAGGAAGACTAAATTTGGATAATGCAAATGGTTCCAAATAGTAGAGAGCAAACAAAAAATAAGCATGTATGTACATATATACAAACAAATACACCATAATAGATTCCCCCAGCCAGCTACAAGATGGGCAAATACCCTAGGAGTACCACAGAGGGGAAGGAGGGTGGGTAATCCTGACTGCAGATGCATGCCTATCGGACATCTACATTTATGGTAGGTACAAAACTGTACTATGTCCTTCAAGGATGCATCTGCAGTCCTTACAAATGGGTAGAATACCATAGCCAAACTGGGGGAGGAGGAGAAATAAGATTATGGTGTAGTTAAGATCCCTTGCAAAACAGCAGTGGCAAAACCTGCTCGGGATCTGGAGTATAAAGGTAAATTATAATGCTTAGCAAATGTATGCACGGAGCTCCAAGTAGCAGCCTCTAAAATGTCTTTGGTAGCCACTCCTCGTAGAAAAGCTGTGGTAGTGGCTGTAGCCCTTGTAGAGTGAGGCCTGATGTTTTCTGGAGTTTTCTTCCCATGGTAGGAGTAACAAAATCTAATGCAATTTCCTATCCACTTAGAGATTGTCTGTTTTGAAATTGCTTTTCCTTCCATTCCTGTTGCATATGCTACCAGTAGCTGGTCAGTTTTTCTATTGCTCTTGGTCCTTTCCAGGTAGTAGCGTAATTGTCTATGTACATCCAAGGTATGCAAAAGTCTTTCTCCCCTGTTCTGTGGGTTGGGGAAGAATGTAGGTAGGTGGATAGCTTGATTTAAAGATACCCTGGAGACCACCTTTGGCATAAAAGTAGGATTTGTTCTCATGGACACTCTATCTTGATGGAAGATCAGGAAGGGCTGTACTGCCATTAATGCCTGTAGCTCAGATACCCTTCTTGCTGAAGTGATTGCAAGCAGGAAGGCAGTTTTCCATGATAAGTATTGTAATTCTGCTGTTGCTGCTGGTTCGAAAGGAGGGAGTGTCAACTTTTCTAGCACAAAGTTCAAGTCCCATGCTGGCAATGGTGGCTTCCTAGGTGGTTTTACATTTTAATTCCTCTCAGAAACTGCCTGAGCAGAGGATGTGAGAAGACTGGAGGATCCAAGTTGTATTCTGCTGAAATAGCTGATGCATGAATCTTAATGGAAGAATAGGACAGGCCGTTGTGGAAGAGCTCTGCCAAGTATTCCAGGATGTTGGTTATGTTTACCAGTGACACATTTTCTCCTTTTGCAGTACTCCAACTGTGGTATCTTTTCCATTTTGCTGAATAATTCTTTCTTGTTGAGGGTCTGCGAGCCTCCAAGATGATGTCTTTAACCCTTTGGGATAAATTTGGGTTATTTGGTGTTATGCAATGTTCCAGGCAGTCAGCTGCAGTGTTTTCAGGTTTGGATGCAGGGTGTTGTAGTTGTTCTGTGTTAACAGTAAGGGAACTAGGGGTAGAGGCCATATTTGCTCCCGAGACATGCTCCTCAGTAATGGGTACCAATGTTGCCTTGGCCAGTCTGGAGCTATCAGGATGATCCTTGGACGGTCCTCTTTGATCTTCAATAGCACCTTGTGCATCAAAGGAAGTGGTGGGAATGCATATGCTGTCAGGTTTTCCAACTGAAAGATAGGGAGTCCACTTTCCAAGCAAGTGGGTGGTACGTCCTTGTGCAGAATTTCTTCAGTTGGTGATTGCGTGGGGATGCAAATAAGTCTATTTCTGGTAGTCCCCATTTTCTTGTAATGGTTTTGAAGATGTCCGGATGCAGCATCCATTCGTGGGCATCCGTGGTAGTTCTGCTTAGTATGTCTGCCAGAATGTTTTCTTTTCCTGGCACAAAATTGCTTGTAACTGAATGTTGAAGCTCAGGGCCACATTCCAGAGGTCCATTGCCATCCGGCATAGAGGGTACGAATGTGTGCCTCCTGTTTGTTGATGTACCACATAACTGTGGTGTTGTCTGTCCTTATCAACAGTTGACCTTGTCGAAGAAGTGGTCTGAATGTCTGAATTGCCAGTTTTACTGCCAGCATTTCCTTTTGATTTATGTGTAGGTGCAGCTGGTCCTGAGTCCATAAGCCTTGTATGCACTTGTCCAGCATGTGTGCCCCCCAACCGAGGTCTGAGGCGTCCGTTGTGATGGTCTGGCTTGGTTGAGTGCTGTGGAAGGGCAGTCCTTTGTTTGATTGACAGGCCTGAGCCCACCATTGGAATTCTTGCTTCAGGCATGGGATTATTGGAATTTGGGTTTCTAGGCTGTGCTTGTGCTGAGACCATAAATTCCTTAGGTACCACTGTAACTTTCTCATATGCAGTCTGGCATGTGGAACCAATATTATGCAGGATGCCATGAAACCCACGGCTTGCAGGACTTTTCTTGCTGTTAGCTGGTTCTTCTTTGTTAATGCCAAGAAGTAGAGAGGTAGTTGCTGCTGTTTTCTACTGTTAGGAATGCCATTTGTTTTGATGTGTCCAGCTCTGCACCCAAAAGGTTATCCTTTGGGATGGTATCAGCCTTGACTTTTTTATATTGACTGTGTATCCCAGGGCTTGCAGTAGATAAATGACCCTTTTCAAGTCTTCTGCTAGCTTGTTTTTGTTGTCCGCTTGCAACAGGCAGTCGTCCAGGTAAGGGTAGATTTGGATTCCCTGAAGCCTGCAATGAGCAATTACTGATGCCAGGCATTTCGTGAACACTCTGGGCAGTAGATAAGCCAAAGGGCAATGCTGAGAATTGATAATGCTCTGATCCTGCAAGAAATCTGAGGTATCTTCTGCAATTTGGTCGTATGGGGACGTGCAGGTATGCCTCCTTGAGATCTAGAGTTACCAGCCAAGACTCCTTGCCCAACATGGGAAGAAGTTGCTGTAGGGTCAGCATTTTGAATTTTGGGACAATGAGGTATGTGTTTAAAGCTGACAGATCGAGAATAGGTCTCCATTGGTTTTCTTTTCTTGGTACCAGGAAGAGCCTGGAGTAAAATCCTTGTCCTTGCTCCATAAATGGTACCTTTTCTACAGCTCTCATCCTTAGTAAGTGAGTTATTTGTTTTAGAGCTTCTGCCTTTTGATTTGGAGGAAGGTTTGGCATTCCTCTCTTCTTTGGTAGAGTATGGAAGTGAAACCTGTAACCTTGGTCTATTGTCTGCAAAATCCACTTGTCTCCTGTGATGTAATGCCAGTTTACTGAAAATAAGGCTAGTTTCCCGCCTAGGGGTGCTTCTAGTTGTTCCCTGGTAGGCGGTGCCAGAGCCAAGTCACTGTGATTGTCCTGTAGTAGTGGTGGTGCCTGTATCTGTGGCTGTACCTCACTGGTTGTTAGCCTGCCACTGACGTCCCCTGTAGGCACCTCTGGATTGACCTCTGCCTCTTGAGCGCCTATTCCTGCCTCTCTGAGCTATGGAGGTGTCTGGAAAGGACCAATTTTTGGAGGGCCAATTCCTGCTAAACCTTGGAGGTTGGACCTGTAAGAAATCTTTGACTGTCTGGACAGATTTTGCCTTCTCTTCCATCTTCTTCAGCACCTGTTGTGCAGGAGAGCCAAACAAATTGATCTTGTCCATGGGAGCATCTAGTAGCTTTGATTTGACATGGTCTGGTAAGGTCTGCTCTTTTAACCATGCATGTCTTCTGATCACTGTGCCAGTCATGGCTGATCTAAAGGAAGCCTCCAGTGCATCATAGCATTTTAAGGAATGATTACTGACCTGCTGAATGTTATGTACCATTTCCTGAACAGATTTTTTGTCTAATGGTTCATCTGAGGACAGCTGTTTAGTTAACTGGTCTAACATAAATTCTTGATACTGGATCATGTGGAATTGACAGTTCAAGGCCCTAGCTGAAAGAGTAGCAGAAGTGTAAACTTTTTTTACCCCATCTCTCTAAGGCCCTGGATTCCCTTTCAGAGGGGAGGGTTTTTTTGGCAGAGGTAGCTGCTACCGCCTTAGGTCCCTGGGAGATTGTTTCAGGATCTGCAAAAGGAGCCTTATACAAATGATAATGTGTGTCCGGGACCCTGTAGTACCCATCGGGCTTATCAGGGGCCGGAGGAAGTGAATCAGGAGCAGTACAAGCATCATTAAATGCATCATCCACAACAGTAAGAACTGGAGGGATGGCTAAAGGCCTATGCTGTGGTAAATGCAGAAAGGTTCTAAGCCTTTTTCTAGAGTCTGAAGAATCCTGGCCCTGCCACTGAAATTGTTCCCTCATAGCATGCAAGGTTTCCGCAAAGGAAAATTCCTCAGGCGGAGAGGCAGAAGGAATGGACTCTTCAGCATCAGAGTCTTCATAAGGGGAGAAAGGGCCCTCTGGAGGGTTTGAATTATCTGAATCATGAGAGGAGTCATCTGCAGAAACTGGCTCAGGGGGCTCTGCTCTAGGCCTCTTCTCTGGAGGTGGGTGAGAGGCCCTGTCTGGGTGAGGTTGGGATCCCCGGATCAAAGAAATGAGATCCTCTGCTAGACTAAGCATTTGTGAACTAGAGCTAGGCCTGTGAGAGGGGGTCTTAGAAGGCACAGTTTTGGTAGATTTAGCTGCTTTAGCCCTGGCAAAGGCCTTAATCGACATGGTTGCAGGTGGCCTAGCAGCTCCACGTGCAGGGGTTGAAATATCCAAGGGGATAGTATCAGATAAATCCTGGGAACCTGCAAGAGCAGGTGGGATTTCAGTAGCCGATTCCACCAGGGTGGACGAGGCCTCGGTAGGAGGTAAGCTTTCGGCTGAAGGAAAAACCGCGAGCGAAACCGAGACATTCGCGGTTGGCTTAACTGTGGTTTCGGCCGAAACCGCGGACCGCGAGTGTCGGTCCTTTTCCTTGCGCTTTTTAGATATTTGCGTAGTCGGAGGATCCGGCGGCATAATGTAAGCAAAAGCGGCCCCGAAAAACTCCTCAGCAAATTCCGACCGGCGTCTAAGCGTCCGTCGGTTAAAAGAAGCACAGGCTAGACAAGCTGCTACGTCGTGGTCTGGGCCTAAACAAGGTAAGCAGTAAGAGTGGAAATCTTTATGAGGTATTTGTTTCCCACAAGTTAAACAGTTATTCACTTTTTCTGACATCGGCTGAGGCAAGAAAGAGTCCCCAACGGGGTACTTAGCTTTTTAGAAGTCTTCGGTAGTAGTAGAAGTATTCGGTAGTAGTAATCTCTGGTTCTGACCGACCGGCACTTGCAAACAGCTTCTGCTTCGGGCGCCATGCGGCAAGAAAGACTGAGGAAAATGGCGTCGGCTGATGCCTTTATACCCGAAGAACTGCAGCTGTGACGTCGGGTGAAGTGCGACACCAGCCGAGGCCAGACCCAGACTTTGGAATCCGGCCGACCGAAGGGCTGCCTGACGACAGGACAACCCATTTGTAAGGACTGCAGATGCATCCTTGAAGGACATCAACTGATTTTCAAAAATATATAGTTGTTTTCCAATATCATGTTCATAAGTGCCACAATAGTAGAAACTTTCCCATTATCTACCCTTGGATGTTTGCACAGAAATTCTTGAAACATTTCTAGCCCCTCCTCATGGGGTATTACAGAATATAGATCACAGACATCTATGGTTACAAATAGCAGTTCTTTAGAGTACATTTGGTTAGAAACCTTGGACAAAAAGTCCCATGAGTCTCTAAATATATAACTACATTCTGACAACAACCCTTTAATGTTCTTTTCCGCAAATTTTGCCAAAGGGAGCGTCTTAGTCATTTTTTGGGTAGTGGGTAGAGAAAGGTTGAATGAATTTTTCAAATTTCTTAATTCAAGCACTACTTTCCTTCAATTTACTATGGAGGTAGATGCAGATGCACTGCATTATCTTGACATTTTGATTGTTAAAAACAGGGTGGAGAAGAGATTTGAATCTAATCTCTATAGAAAACCCACCTATTCGAATGCCCTATTGCACTACAAAAGTTTTCACCCAGTTCATCAAAAGAAATCACTAGTGAAGGGGCAAATGGTATGTCTAGCCAGTAAGGTTAGTGAGGATATAGTCTTTGTGGAACAATGTATAGTTTTGAAAGAAAGGTTGCAGAATAGGGGTTACCCCCTATGGTTCCTTGACAGTATTATCAACGAGGTTACCAGGAAAAGACAGGAAAGAATTGCTGTATTTAAGCTTAATTGTGATTTTAAATTGTGCTCTGAAGATGTTTGACATTGTTCTTACGAAAGTGCTCAACATTTGGAATAAACTGGTGCTTAGTGATGTTTTTCACTTCTTTTTTTTTGTTTTTCTATGTTTTTTTAAAATAGTTCTGGCACTGATCAGCCAGATATTTTGGGCAACATTTCTGGCTTTGTGATTTGAGTGTGAAGTTTGGATGAGGGTAATGGTGCAGAGAGTTCAGCGCTACGACTATTTTTACAATAATGCTGGCAGTGCTCTACCAGACATTTTGGGCAATATTTCTGGCTTTGTGATTTGAGTGGGCAGTTGGGATGAGTGGAATGGTGCCATGAGATAAGTCTTATTGCTGGTATTAAAATAATGCTGGCAATGATCAAGCAGCTATTTTTCTGGCTTTGTGATTTATGTAGAGAAACTGGAACTGTAATACTTCAAATGTGTGGCAACTTGTTTGCATGGTCTGTGGAGGAGATGTGGAAATATTACATACCTATCAGATACTGCTGCTATAAGTGCTGGGTGGAGGCTGGGGTTTGCTGGATTACAGTAACTAACCTTATCTTTGCTCACTTTAAACAGTCACTATCTGGCTTTGAAGGACTTGTGTACTTTTGTGGAAAGTAAGATGGACTACTTAAATGGACACCTGATATGCACACACAGAGCAAGTACAATTGCTGAGGTCGTCTTCTACTGAAGAAAATGATTAACTGCCTGCTGCTTTTTGCTTCTTATTTAGACTTTCCAGCAATAATGAGAATATGTGAAGCAATGGGCAATATCTTAATGTGTGGCAACTGCCTGTCTGGAACAATAATGAAATACATTACATGGTCATCCTCTTACTAGAATCAAAAGTCTGAATTGTACATAGAAGTGGCTATAATTCCTTGGTGGGGGTTGTCTGGATGAAAAGTAACTGATCCTGATGACACCTGCTCTGTTTAACAGTCATCTCTCAAAAATAAGGGATAAATGCATCACAGAATACCCAGACCTTCAGAATCTGGGTCTATATTAGAGCACCAAACTTTCAAAATTTCAAGTGTTCTAATATCGACCCGTTTTCAGCGAATGCTGAAAATATTGAAGAAACAGAAAACCAAATTTTTTCCTAGGGAAAGAATTCGGTTGTCTGTTTCTGTTGCTTCGGTATTTTCAGCGCTGTGGTGGAAAGTTACGGGTCGGGTTCAGGTAAGTGTGCGATTGTGTGGACGTGAGGGTTAGGGCGGGGTAGGTGAGTTAGGGTTAGGGCACAGGTCAGGTAAGTGTGCGACTGTGTGGACGTGAGGGTTAGGGAGGGGTAGGTGAGTTAGGTTTAGGGCGCGGGTGAGGTGATGGACGTTAGGGTTAGGGTTTGGGTTAAGGTAAGTGGATAGTTAGTGGTGTATGTATAGTTTAGTGTAGGGTTAGGTGTAAGAGTTTAGGTGTATGTGTGTGGATTGCTGTTTGTTTGGTGTGCTTGTGTTGTGTGTATGTGTTTTGGAACTGCAATTTTTTTCCCCGAGGAAAAAATTTGCTGTCCTGTATGGTCGCTGTTTTAAATTTTGATTAATAGGGTTCGATATTAAAACACTCGAACTTTTGAAAGTTTGGTGTTCTAATATAGACCCCAGAATCTCTGGGTGAAGGTGGCCCCCACAAACCAAGACTGTTTAAGTGGATGCTGACATGGGCTTAGTAATCACCTCTGCCCTGAGCCCAACTAGTCTAAAATGAGCCCTCCCATGGGTGTACTCAGAAGGTAGCTGTACTTGAGGGGGGGGGGGGCTGGTAACACTGTCATTATTATTATTTTTTTTAAACATTTCTCCCAGACGTCACAGGTCATGACCTCTTGATTTGAGCAGGGATCAGTACAGTCATTATTTCTTTAACTTTCCTCAAAAACTTTATAGAGGGGTACACACAAAATCACTATAACTTGCATAGGAGCACTGTACTGTCTAGAAAAAAAAGTTGCAATCATTATTGTAATAATTTGTTTTCATTTTCCTCACAATCAAACACCTGATGTATATACAGGTGGCTATTTTTACGGAGAGTAAACAATCATGCTGCTTATATGACATGGAACCTTTTCTCCTAGGGCACCAGTTTACCTAAGGCTGGTCCTGGTGTAACATGCAACATTACAGTCCAGACACAGGTAAATAACTATGTTGTATTACTAATCAGTAACCAAGCTCCTTACCAGGGAATTGTAATAAAGACACAATTCTGACTCTCCTTGTAGTTAACTGCACTTGCTAATAACAATGGCTCCTAAAATGATTTTGTGTAACACAAAATGCATCAATCCACATTTTATTTATGCAAAAAATAACTTTCTTCAAAAATTTAATTTTCGGAGTGTGTGCATCTATACTTAAAAAACATGAATGCATACAGAACTATGATCTGGTATCTGGCTACAGGAGCAACAGACCACTTCACTGACAACTCATTTGTTTTGATGTAACAGTTACAATCAGCAGATAGACTATTTCAGTGCAAATAATTTAATGGAAAAACTTGCCTTAGATGATGCAGCACAAACCCCCCTAACACATGCACACCTCTCTAAGCAAGGGGCTATCCTCTTATTTAACATAATATCCAATAAAGTTGCACAATCTTAGAGGAAGATTGGAATTTTCAGTTAAAAAATGGCCTGATCCAACATGACTTTAAACAGTGTTCATGTTCCTACACTGGAAGCCTCCCCTATAATATGACAATCTGTATTTTACACATTTTTATGCACTTTCACAGAAATCAGTTGTTGACAAAATATTTCCTAATCTCAAGAGCCATGTAATTTTACTATCTTATGTGTATGTATCTTCATTACAAGCAACCAACTTTTTAATTGTTGATCACTAACTCTCTGAAAACATTTTCCCATGTTTTTCTGTCTCTGACTTTGTTTGCTGTTAATATAATGGAATTGTGAGACAGCAATTCATGTGAATACAATGTTTGCCCTATAAAGAATTTTTAAGGGTAAAGTTTGAGATTTGCTGTTCTCCTGCAGTTTTTATTCCCCTGTGTATGCACTTGGCATTTTGAGTGCCGATACTTCAGTAGACAGCATTACTACGTCCCTTTTTTATATGTCCGCAATATTCTGCGAACATCAATCCTGAAATCCTTTCTTTGTCAACTTCACATGTTTATTTCTTTCCAAATGTGCCTCCTGAAGCATTGCTATTTGCACTTTGCATTTGTTAATATACTTGAATATGCTTTCTTTTTTGTCTATGTCTATACGGCCATTTACATTCCATGATAATATGATTAGTGTAGCCATTACGATAAAAAGCTACCTTCCCACCAATTATACATGACCATTTTTTTGAATATATATTTCCAACTTTTGTGTTACATGCACACATGAATGTTTGGCAGGTTAATCTTTCACACAGTTGTTTTTTTCTCCTCTCCATTTTGACATATATTTCAAGGCTTTTTATTTTAATGAAAACCCTGAAACAAAAAAATGTAAACATATTTTCAGAACACTCATCTCCTATTAACTTAGGACAAACATACAAACTATGTACATATTCAAAAAATGAAGTTTAACTCTCCAGATAGAAACAATCATTGCAACTCAACAGCTGCACCCACAAATATTACATAACCTAAAATTAAGGTTACCCATGCTAAAAAAAAAAGTTACATATTTACCATAACTTAGCATCTATGTTATCCTAAGTCACTATTCATCACTCTTGGGTTGTAGGATCTGACATTGGATCTGAGCCGGCAACTTATCACACAGATCCTAGGCTCGAACTCCTCCCATTCCAATAATCCCTTGCTGCCCTCTAACCCCTCAGATTGAGTTTGCGCTAGAGGTTAGAAAACAGCCATGGTAGACCTTAACCACCAGACAGGACATCTCCACTTCCTCTAGGTCCCACAGGACAGGGAAAGGAGGGAGGGATAGTGATGAACAGTGACACAGGATAACACAGATGCTAAGTTACGGTGAGTACATAGCTCTCGAGCTGATGTTATCCATGTCACTATTCCTCACTCTTGGGTCAGAGTCCCCAGCTACCATAAAATCCTGGGTAGACACATGAAAGAACATGCTAAAGAATTGTGGAGCCAAAGGAAGCCATGTTGAGCTTATAATGAGTAACAAAAGTGTGAGGAATAGACCAGGTGGCTACCACATAAATCTCATCTAAAGAGTGTTGGGCCAAATAGGCAGCTGAAATAGCCACAGATCTAGTGGAATGAGCAACGACTGGTTCTGGCTGGGGCAAACCTTTAGAAGAATAAACCATAGAAATACATTAAGAATTTCAATGAACTATAGTAATTTTATATATCGTCCAACCCTGTCTGTTAACAGAAAAGGCCACAGACAGCTGGTCAGATTTGTGAAAGCTTTTTGTCCTGTCTAAGCAGAATCGATCGTAGTTGTCTATGTACATCAAATGTGTGTGCAGCAAATATTTCCCTTTATTGGAGTAGTTAGGGAAGAAAACTGGCAACCGAATGGACTGATTCAGATTGGCCTTAGTGGCCACCTTGGGCATGAAGGAGGGGTCAGTCCAGAGAACCACTCTATCTCTATGAAAAATCATGCATGGAGGTTTAATAGAGAGGCCTACAACTCAGAAACTCGTCTTGCTGGCATTACAGCCACCAAAAAGGCGGTCTTCCATGACAGAAACTTCATATTACAAGTTGCGGCAGGCTCAAAGGGATTCTGTGTAAGAGACTGCACCACAAAGGAAAGGTCCAAAGGAGGAGAAGGATCTTTGATAGGAGGCCTAAGGAAGAAAACACCTTTCAGAAAGGCCTTACAAAGGCAAGAAGAAAAGGTAAGTTCCTCGCAAGCACAGAAATTAGAAATGGCCACCAACTGTAACTTAATAGTGTAGAAACTAGCTCTGTCCTGAAAGAGAGAAGACAATAATAAGACGTCTGGAATATGAGCCAAAAAGGGTCTAGATTCTGCTGCTTGGCCCATTATAGAGAATCCTTTCCATTTACTACCATAGACCTTTCTGGTTGAAGCCTTCTGAGAGACCAGAAGTGTGTCTCTGATGGGTGAGGCAAGCCTGGGCTGGTTTAGAATTATGGAAAGAGAATAAATCATGTGGTTAGACGAAAAGTCTGAAGGTTTGGGATCGGAAGGTGAGATGAGTGAGAAATCAGACCTGGAGAGGGATCTAGTACCCAAGGGGGTACTTCAGATGAGACCTTAAGAGGGGAAACCACACCTGCTGAGGCCAGAAAAGGGCAATGAGGATCAAGGTAGCCTTGAGGCATCGAACTTTCTGAACCACTCTGGGAATGAGAGGTAGGAGGATAGGCATAAAGAAGACCTGGAGGCCAATCATGAACTACTGCATTCCTGGGGGACTTCCCAATTGAGGGGATCAGGGTGAAAAACTAGCTGCATTTGTGATTGTGCAGGGGAAGCAAACAGATTTCAGCTCAGATGACCCCAGTGAAGGAAAATCTCTTTTGTCACTAAGGGATTCAGGAACCACTCATGAGGACTCAAGACAGCCGTGCTGCACCGGTCTGCTAGCACGCTGGACTCCCCGAGAATGTGCGCTACAAACAGAAAGCACCCAGAGGACATCACCCATTCCCACACTCTCATGAGCTCACGACAAAGCAGATAAGAACGTGTGCCCTTTGTTAGTTGACATACCACACAACCGGCATGTTGTCCGTGCACCGCAATGGTACTCAGAGGGAGGCAGTCCTGAAAAGCTTGCAACGAGAGAAGAATTGCTCTCATCTCCAGTACATTCATATGCAATTTGGTCTCTGCAGGGGACCAAGTACATTGGACCGTCTTTCCCTGGCAATGTCCCCCTCTCCAGCAGGAGAGCATCTATGGTCACAGTGGTACTTGGGGGAGGAAGAGAAAAGGGTCTGCCAATGAGGAGATCGGGAGAATAAATCTGCCAAAGAAGGTGATGCTTGCACACTGGACTGAGGCAGAAAGAAACTGTCACTAGATGAGACAGAAAAGACCACTATAAAACCCTCATGTAAAACCTGGCTAACAGCACCAGATAGACTGGTGCTGCCAAGGACCCTAAAGCCCTGAGAATGAACTGGACCCAAGGACAAAACAGATCTAGGAAGCACTGAACATGAGTTCTGATTAGTTGTACATGCCTGGGAGGTAACTCTGCAATCTCTAACACAGTGTCCGGCTGATGCCAATAAACTCCAAATTTTGGCATGGAATCAGATTCGACTTTGGTAGATTCACAGTAATTCCTAGCTGGTTGAACAGGCAAAGAATGTACTAAATGGCTGTGACCAGCTGAAGTTTGGTGGGAGCTGTGAGGAGCCAATCACTGAGGTAAGGAAACACCTGGAATCCCTGCAGCCTCAGGTGAGCTGCCACCACTGCCATGCACTTGGTAAACACCAAGGGATCTGTGGTGAGACCAAAGGGCAGGGTCCTGAATTGGTAATGATCGGCCCCCAAAGCAAAAGCAGAGATGTCTTCTGGAGCACCCATTTTTATGTGATATACCACATTTTGGAGCTCCACAGAGCACAACCATTCATCCTTGTGCAGAAGAGGCATGATGGACTTAACAGTGACCATCTGGAACTTGGACTTCATGACAGATAGATTTAACTTGCTTAGGTCCAGAATTAGATGAAGGTCTCCAGTCTTCTTTGGCACCAAAAAGAAGTGAGAGTAAGTTCCGGATTCTCGCTTCTTGGGGGGACCTCTTGGATGGCTCTCGTCTGAAGAAGCTTGAGCACTTCTTACTGAACTAACTTCCTCTGATGGGGTGGCGTATCAGGGAGGTGCTTCGTGACTGATGGGGGGGTTGGGAAAAGGGAATGAAACAGACCATGGGAACAATGTTTAGTACCCAGCGATCTCTTGTAATGCTTGCCCAGGTCAAAGGGTGCAGTGACAAATGACCTCCGACTGCCACCAGGGAAGGACAGTTGGGCAGTGCATCAGGAGCACTGGAAGGACTTCTCAGATAAAGGTTCCCTGGAGCCCTGATTTTGTGGACCCCCTCTGCCTCTGGGACAGCATCTGACATTGAACCCTCTCCCCCAACCTCTAGAACAGGGCTCGTCCTGAGCATATTGAAAGGAAGATTACGATTCTAGAACCATAATTTCCTAATACCTTGTTGTGTCTTAGAAAAGGACTGCTGAGAGGTAATAAACTTGATTCTCA
The DNA here is from genome assembly GCF_019279795.1 of Protopterus annectens. Classification (NCBI taxonomy): domain Eukaryota; kingdom Metazoa; phylum Chordata; order Ceratodontiformes; family Protopteridae; genus Protopterus; species Protopterus annectens. The sequence continues at coordinate 1,404,205,169 of NC_056741.1, forward strand.
CAGCCAAGGTCTTGCCTTCCTGCTCACTGTAGGTAAGTGTCTCTTTGACTGATGGACCAAAAGTAGTTGATCCATCAAAGGGGATCTGGCTATAAAGAACTCCACAAACCCAAAGAGATGCAGCCAGGTGAAACATAGAATAGCGACGCCTGTGCCAGCTGCTCAAGAGGCACCTTCCGCAGCACTGAAAATCAGCAACATCAAGCAATTACATGGGGATGCAACAATAGATAGCTTGGAGGACACAATGAGCCAAGGGAATCATGTCTGAAGCGAAGCAGTGAGCAACAAATGCGATAGTACAGTTGTGTACATTTACCATAAATGTAGATGTTCCGAGTATATTCACCGTTGCAGCCATCACATTTGGGTTATCCCTGACAGGGTAGCCCTCAGTTGGGCCGAATAGCAGAGGCATAGTATTTCTGTGTCAGCTGCTGTTGCTCCAGGACTGACGTCAGGTCATCAGTGGTACAAAAACAGGCAGCCGACGCCATTACATCAGTTTTTCTTGCCCTAACTGTCAGGAGCCCCCAAATAAGGAGCTAGGTTATGGTGGAAGACCACCATCAGTAGAAAGTAAATACAAAAATTCTTGTAAGGAGAGAGAGAGAGAGAGACACAGAGAGACACGGGGGATGGAGGGAGGGAAACCAGGACTGCAACAGTGAATACACTTGAACATCTACATTTATGGTAAGTGTACAAAACTGTACTATGTTCTTCGTGTTTCACTTTTGCAGTCATCACATTTGGGTTGATTCTCAAAGCTGAAGTAAAGAGTGGAGGCAGTCAAGAAGACTGGGGGCTGGCTAGGATGCCCTGCAAGACTGCAGTAGCAAAGCCTGCCCTGGATTTGGAGAAGATAAGCAGGTGGTAATGCTTGGTGAATGTATGAACAGAAGACCATGTTGCAACCTTCAGGATGTCCCTGGTGGGAACCCCTCTGAGGAAAGCTGCAGAGGTGGAGGTTGCTCTGGTGGAATGGGTCCTGACCCCCTTGGGGGGAGGTTTTCCGTGCTGTTTGTAGCAGAAATGGATGCAGTGTGCTATCCATTTGGAAATTGTTTGGATATGGCCTTGCCCTCTGCTCCTGCAGTGAAGCTGACAAGCAATTGATCAGTTTTTCTGAAAGATTTAGTCCTGCCTAGGTAGAATTTGAGCTGAGTGTGCACATCTAAAGAGTGCAGAATCCTTTCCCTCTTGTTTTGTGGGTTAGGGAAAAAGGTGGGCAAATGAAAGGATCGGTTGAGAGCCACACTGGGCACCACTTTTGGCATGAAGGATGAGTTAGTCCTAAGGGAGACCCTGTCAGCATGGAAAATGATGAATGGCTCTACAGCCATAAGTGCTTGTAGCTCTGATAGTCTTCTAGCCGAAGTGATGGCCAGAAGCAAGGCTGTCTTCCAAGAGAGAAAATTGTAACTCTGCTGAAGCTGCAGGTTCAAAGGGAGGGGGGGGGGGCAGGGTGAGCTTTTCCAATACAAAGTTTAAATCACAAGCTGGGGTAGGAGCTCTTCTGGGTGGCCTCAAGTTGTTAGACAATCTTAGGAACTGTCTGATGAGAGGGTGTGAAAAAAGAGGTGTCTCTATGCTGAAATGAGCAGAGATGGCAGAGGCATGAATTTTAATAGAAGAGAAGGATAGACCCTTGTGTAGTAGGTCTGCCAGGTAATCCAGGATGAGATGTAGGGTGGGTTGTGCCATTCCAGCTCCCTCCGCCTGGATCCAGGTGCAAAACCTTTTCCACTTGTCAGCATAAGACTTTCTAGTGCTGGGGCATCTGGCCTCACGCATAACATCTAGAACTTGTTTGTTTACACTGGCATTTTGAGGAGAGGTCAGGGAATAAGCCAGGCTGCTAGACTGAGGGTCTGCAATTGGGGATGCATGAATTCTTCATTCCTCTGGGTCAGGAGTGTTGGGATCTGCAGTAGGTGCCATGGTGGCAGGGGTAACAAGCTGCACAGCAGTGGGTACCAGTGCTGCCATGGCCAGTCTGTGACAATCAGGATTGTCCTCAGTTTTTCCTCCCTTATTTTGAGCAGTACCCTTGAAATGAGTGGTAGAGGGTGAAATGCATAGATCGAGAAGTTTACCCACTGGAAGGATAGAGCATCCACTTTCCAGGCCTTGCTGTGAGGTTCCCTGGTGTAGAATTTGCTGAGCTTGATTATTGGAGTGGGAGGCAAAGAGGTCTACCTTCTGGGTGCCCCATTTCTGGGTTACAAGGGTGAAGGTTCTTTGGTTTAGCTGCCACTTGTGCGGATCTAGCAGGTTTCTGCTCCGGTTGTCTGCCAGAGAGTTTAGAGAGCCTGGCAGGAATTGCGCTAAAAGGCGTAGTTGCATGGCTGCGGCCGTGTGCCAAAGGGTCATGGCAAGCCTGCACAGAGGATAAGAGTGAGTCTCTCCCTGCTTGTTGATGTACCACATCACTGTGGTGTTGTCTGTTTTGATCAGCAGAGGCCCCAGGGAGAGTAGGGGTCTGAAAGCTGTCAGGGCATGCTGAACAGCTAACACATCTTTTTGGTTGATGTGCAGATGTATTTGATTTGGGCTCCATTGAATGCACCTGCCATCCAGGTGTGCACCCCAGGCATAGTCTTATGCATCTGTGGTGAGGGTTTGGGCGGCGTGGGATAGAGAGAAGGGAAGTCCCTTGTTGAGGCAGCATGCTGCTGCCCACCAAAGAAAATCTTTCCTTAGACAAGGTATTATTGGTATAAGAGTTTCCAGGACTTGAGAGTGCTGACACCAAAGGCTTTTTAGATTCCACTGTAGTTTCCTCATATGCAGTCTGGCATATGGAATGAGTAGAATGCAAGAAGCCATGAACCCTAGAGCTTGCAGAATTTTTCTTGCAGATAACTCGGTCCTGGTGGCTAGTTGAGAGAAGTTGGTTGTCAGGTAGGTTTGTTTTTCTGGTGTAAGGAATGCCATCTGGGATGCTGTGTCCAGGCTTGCTCCTAGGAATACAATTTTTGTGTGGGTACTAGTTTTGATTTCTTTTCATTGACAGTATACTCCAGGGAGGTGAGTAGGTCCTTTACAAAGGTCAGGTGCTTTAACAACTTTTCCTGAATGTCTGCCTGAATCAGGCAGTCATCTAAGTATGGGTAAATTTGAATATTTCTTTGCCTGCACAAAGCAATGGCAGGAGCCAGACATTCTGTGAAAACTCTGGGAGCAGTGGATAAGCCAAAGGGAAGCACAGAGAAAATGCAGATGTGTACACTTACCATAAATGTAGATGTTTGAGTGTATTCACTGTTGAAGTCATCACATTTGGGGTTATCTGCTTGCAGTAGCCCTCAGTCGGCCTGATTATCAAAGTCTTGGGTCCTGCTTCAGTTGCCGTCTCATTTTCCATGACGTCAGATAGTCAGGGGTATAAAACATGCAGCCGACCCCATTTTATTAGTTTCTCTTGCTCCAGATGTCAGGTGCCCCCATAATGGGGAGCAATTACATACAAGGTTATACCTCCACCAAAAAGCTTTAAGCATAATAAACAAGAATAGAAGTATAGACAATAGAAGTCAGGGGGCTGGAGGGAGGGTAAAGTACAGTTTTGTACCTACCATAAATGTAGATGTTCGAGTGCTAACACAGCTGCAGTCATAACAGATGGGTTCTCCTGCCGTCAGGCGGGTCCTCGGTCGGCCGAATTCCAACGTCTAGGTCCGGCGTCGGTTGTCGTCGCTTCTTCCCTGACGTCAGTGCGACAGGGGTATAAAGGAACCAGCTGACGCCATTTTCTTCAGTTTTTCTTGCCCCAGATGTCAGGTGCCCCCAGAAGGAAGGCAATACATAAATTTGTGTGATAATGCAGTGCAATATAATCAAAATGCAGTAGTTGCAAGCAAATACATCATAAATGAATACCCCAATCAGGTTGTATGAGGATGTGTTAGCCTATAGGCCTGTCCCAAGAGGGGAAGGAGGGAGGGAAACCTGGACTGCAGCTGTATTAGCACTCGAACATCTACATTTATGGTAGGTACAAAACTGTACTATGTTCATCGTGCATACAGCTGCAGTCATAACAGATGGGTAGAATCCCAGAGCTAAGAAAAGGGTGGTAGGCACTAGGTGGAACTAGGAAAAGCCAAAATGCCCTGCAAGACTGCAGTGGCAAAGCCTGCTCTAGATTTGGAGTATAATGGTAGGTTGTAGTGCTTGGAGAAGGTATGCACAGAACTCCAAGTGGCTCCTTCCAAAATATCCTTGGTAGGCACTCCTCTGAGGAAGGCTGCAGAGGTGGCTGTGGCCCTGGTGGAATGAGTTCTAATGCCTGTAAGAACAGTTTTGCCATGAAAGGAATAGCAAAAGCGTATGCAGTGGGCTATCCATTTTGAGATTGTCTGTTTGGAAATTGGCTTCCCTTGAGCTCCTACAACATAGGCCACAAAAAGCTGTTCTGATTTTTTGAAAGGCTTTGTTCTGTCCAAATAATAACGCAGTTGTCTGTGGTTGTCCAAGGAATGTAGTAATCTCTCTCCTTTGTTTTGAGGACTAGGATAAAAGGTAGGTAAATGTATGGCCTGATTTAAAGCTACCCTGGATACCACTTTAGGCATAAAGGATGATTTGGTTCGTAAGGAGACTCTGTCCTGATGGAAGATGATTAAAGGCTGGACAGCCATGAGAGCCTGTAGTTCCGAAACTCTACGAGCTGAGGTGATAGCCAGAAGGAAAGCTGTTTTCCAGGACAAATATTGCAAATCTGATGAGGCAGCTGGCTCAAAGGGAGGCAAGGTCAGTTTTTCCAGAATGAAATTAAGATCCCAAGCAGGTATTGGTTGTTTCCTTGGAGGCCTTAAATTCTTAGCCCCTCTGAGGAACTGTCTTAAGAGAGGGTGAGAGAATATAGGTGGATCAGTGTTGTATTCTGCAGAAATGGCTGAGGCATGGATTTTGATGGAGGAGAAAGAAAGTCCACTGCTTAGCAGTTCAGCCAAATATTGTAGTATTTGAGGTAAATTCAGTTTTCCAGGATCCTGGCCCTTTTTCTCATTCCAGACACAAAAACGTTTCCATTTTGCGGAGTAAGCTTTTCTAGTTGATGGCCTTCTGGCCTCCAAAATGACATCCTGCACCTCCTTGGAGAGTAGTGCCTGTTGTGATGCTAAGGAATCTTCCATGCGGCTTGATTGAGTGTTTTTAGCTGGCTGTGAAGAGTTTTGAAACTGTGCTGAGTCAGAAGAAAAGGCATTAGGGGCAGGGTCCATGGTGGGGAATGTGTCAGGCTTCTCAGGAGTGGGTACCAGTGTTGCCTTGGCCAGTCCGGAGCAATGAGAATCATCTTTGGTCTGTCTGCTCTGGTCTTTAATAGAACTTTGGGCAGCAGAGGAAGCGGTGGGAAGGCATAAACTGTCATTGATGTCCAACTGAAAGAGAGAGCGTCCACTCTCCAGGCCTTTGGATGAAAGATCCTTGAGCAGAATTTTGTCAATTGATGATTCTTGTGGGAGGCAAAGAGATCTATGTCTGGCCTTCCCCATTCTTGGATTATTTCTGTAAAAACTTTTGGATGCAATTTCCATTTGTGTGGATCTGTCATATTTCTGCTTAGGTTGTCTGCCAGCGTGTTTATCTTGCCTGGCAAGTACTGTGCTTGTAGTTCCATTTGTAAGTCCATGGCCATGTTCCAAAGTGACATGGCCAGTCTGCATAGGGGGTAAGAATGTGTTCCTCCCTGCTTGTTTATGTACCACATAACTGCGGTGTTGTCCGTTCTTATCAATAGTTGACCTGGTTGTAGGAGGTCCTTGAAAGCTATAATAGCATTTATTACTGCTAGCATTTCTTTTTGATTGATGTGAAGGTGCTTCTCTTTTTGGGACCATTTGCCCTGAATGCACCGATCTGTCATGTGCGCGTCTGAGGCGTCTGTTGTGATGACTTGATTTGCTTGAGGCTTGCTGAATGGAAGACCTGTGTTTGTTTGACATGCTTGAGCCCACCACAGAAATTCCTTTTGCAGACATGGAATTAGTGGTATTACTGTTTCCAAACTATTTTTCAGGTACCATTGTAGTTTCCTCATATGCAGCTTTGCACATGGGATTAGTAAGATGCAAGATGCCATGAATCCCAGAGCCTGTAGGATTTTCCTTGCAGTCAGCCTGGTGCAATTTGCTAGTGTTCTGAAGTATTGAATTAGTTGCCCCTGCTTCTCTGGCATGAGGTAGGCCATCTGGGTGTTTGTGTCCAAATTGGCACCCAGGAAAATTATCTTCCGAGAGGGTATTAGCCTTGATTTCTTTTTGTTGACTGTGTATCCCAGAGAGTTCAATAACATTATTACATAAGCCAGATGTTTCAGAAGAATGTGCTTGCTGTCCGCTTGGATCAGGCAGTCGTCCAAATAGGGGTATATTTGTTTTGTATCCCTTGAAGTCTGCAGTAGGCAATTACTGATGCCAGGCATTTCGTGAATACTCTGGGCGCAGTAGATAAGCCAAAGGGCAATGCAGAGAATTGATAATGGGTTGAACCTGCAAGAAATCTGAGGTACCTTCTGCAATTTTGTCTGATTGGGACATGCAGGTATGCCTCCTTGAGGTCCAATGTTACCAGCCAAGACTCCTTGCCCAGCATGGGAAGAAGTTGCTGTAGAGTGAGCATCTTGAATTTTGGTACGAGTAGAAATGTGTTTAGGATGGATAGATCCAAAATAGGTCTCCAATCTTTTCCCTTCCTTGGCACCAGAAATAGCCTGGAATAAAAACCTTGACCTTGTTCATGCGTAGGTACCGCTTGAATAGCTTTCATGCTTATGAGATCTGTAATTTGCCTTTGTGCCTCTGCCCTTTGATTGTGTGGCAGGTTTGGCATGCCTCTCATTTTTGGAAGGGTATGAAAATGGAATTTGTAGCCTCTGTTTATACTGTCCAGGATCCATTTGTCCTTTGTGACAATATGCCAATTTTTTGAAAATAATGCCAGCTTTCCTCCTAAGGGGGCTACCATTTCACACCTGGTTGGCATGCAAAGAGGAAAGTCATTGGGTTTGCTTTCTGAAAGTTTGCGAGTTGTCCTCGCCACCTCTTTGTGTAGGAGCTTGCTATTGTCTGCCTCTAAACGATTCTTGGGATTGTCCTTTGCCCCTCGGGCGCCTGTATCTGCCTCTTTGGGGTCTGTCTGTGGCAGGAAAGGACCAGTTTTTGGAAGGCCAATTTCTACTAAAACGTGGGGGTTGAACCTGTAAAAATTCTTTCACAGTTTGCATTGATTTAGCCTTTTCCTCCATTTTCCTTAATACCTCCTCAGCATTAGCACCAAATAGTACATCCTTTTGAAGGGGGGCGTCTAGTAATTTAGCTTTAACATGATCAGGCAAGGCTTGTTCCTTGAGCCAGGCATGCCTACATATGACTGATCCTGTAACAGCAGCTCTACATGAGGCCTCTAGAGCATCAAAACCACATTGTAAAGTATGCTTACCCACTTGTTCTGCACTATGCATCAAATCCTGCAACTCCTTCAAGTCTGGTTGTTCAGGTTGTGACATTTTATTTTTCAATTGTGATAACAAAAAACTGTTGGTATTTTAGCATGTGAAACTGACAGTTTAAGGCCCTCATGGATAAGGTAGCCGAGGTATATACCTTTTTTCCCCACCTTTCTAAGGATCTGGAATCTCTCTCGGAAGGCAATGGATTTTTGGCAATGGAGGCCTTAACTCCCTTGGGGCCCTGTGATATGGTTTCTGGGTCAGCAGCATGGCTTTTGTACAGAAATTGGTGTGAGTCAGGAACTCTGTAGTACCTGTCAGGCTTAACTGGAGCTGGAGGTAGAGAGTCCGGGTTAAGGCAGGCCTCCAAGTAAACATCATCTAGGATGTCCAAGACAGGAGGTATAGCCAGAGGCCTGTGCTGAGGTAGCAAGAGAAATTCCATGAGCCTTTTCTTGGAATCTGAATAATCCTGGCCTTCCCAGTGGAAGTGTTCCCTTAAGGTATGCAAAGTTTCCCCAAATGAGTAATCCTCAGGGGGGGATACAGAAGGGATGGACTCCTCCGCATCAGAGTCTTCAAAAGGGGAGTAAGAATGTTCCTGACCATCAGAGTGCTCTGAAATAATAGAGCCCTGATCAGAGGAGGGGGAATCTTCCTACACTCTGGGCCTTTTGTCTGGTGGGGGCTGAGAACCTCTGATAAGAGTAATTAAATCCTCAGCCATTTTAAGCATCTGTTTCTTAGGCATGGGGCCTGGAGATGGGCCCTGTGTAGCTGGTCTCTTAGAGTGCATGGTTGCTTTAGACTTTGTGAAAGCCTTGATGGAGAAAGAAGAGGAAGGTCTGAAGACACCTCGAGTGGAGGTGGCCCTGTCCATATTCTGAGTTTCAACGCCAAGAGTAGCTTCGGTATCTGTAGTCGGGGTGTGGGCCGAGGAGCCTGCGACCTCGGGCACAGGAGACACCGTCAAAGAAGTGTCGTCGGTAGTCAGGGGCTGCGTAGGCACCTCGCTGAGAACCGGACCACGTGTAGACGGCTTTGGCATGGTGTCGGTAGAGGCCACGGACCTCGTGTGTCGGTCCTTGTCTTTGCGTTTTTTAGACAAAACCGGAGTCGGAGTATCCGACGACATAGTATACTTAAATGCTTTCCCAAAATAATGCTGGACGAACTCCGCCCGACGCTTAATAGTGCGTTTGTTGAATGTAGCACAAAAGCGACAGACCGAGACGTCATGGTCTGGGCCTAAACAAGGTATACAGAGGGAATGGAAATCCTTATGCGGTATTTGCTTCCCACAAGAAATACAATTATTAACTTTGTCTGACATCGGCCTGAGGCAAGAAAAGTTTCTCCAACGGGGTACTTAGCTTTTTAAGAAGACTTCGGTTTCCAAATTTTCGTAATCTCAAGAGCTGGCCGACCGGCACTTGCGAACTGCTTCTGCTTCGGGCACCACGCGGCAAGAAAGACTGAAGAAAATGGCGTCAGCTGGTTCCTTTATTACCCTGTCGCACTGACATCAGGGAAGAAGCGACGACAACCGACGCCGGACCTAGATTTTGGAATTCAGCCGACCGAGGACCCGCCTGACGGCAGGAGAACCCATCTGTTATGACTGCAGCTGTATGCACGATGAACATCCAGGACTACAACAGTGAATACACTCTAACATCTACATTTATGGTACGTGTACACAACTGTACTATGTTCTTCATGTTTCACTGCTGCAGTCATCACATTTGGGTAGATTCCCAAAGCTAAAGATGGGAGGAGAAAATTAGATAGCATTAGGACCAGCTATAAGGCCCTGCAAGACTGCAGTGGCAAAGCCAGCTCTGGATTTAGAGAAAATTGGCAAATGGTAATGCTTGGTGAAAGTATGTACAGAACTCCAGGTAGCAGCTTCTAGGATGTCCCTGGTAGGGACACCTCTGAGAAAGGCTGTAGAGGTAGATGCAGCCCTGGTTGAATGCGGTCTTATCCCCTGTGGGATAGGTTTCCCATGGTGCTTATAGCAGAAATGAATGCAATGGCCTATCCATTTAGAAATGGTTTGTTTTGAAATGGTCTTCCCTTCTGCCCCTACAGCAAATGCTACCAGCAGCTGTTCAGATTTCCTGAGAGGTTTAGTCCTGTTCAAGTAAAATCTAAGTTGTCTGTGCACATCTAAGGAGTGCAGTACACATTCCCCTTTGTTCTGTGGATTAGCAAAGAAGGTTGGCAAATGAACAGACTGATTAAGAGCCACACTGGATACTACCTTGGGCATGAAAGAGGGATTGGTCCTGAGGGACACCCTGTCCACATGAAAGTTGATTAAAGGCTCCTCTGCCATAAGGGCTTGTAATTCAGACACCCTTCTTGGTGAAGTGATGGCTAAAAGGAAGGCTGATTTCCAAGAAAGGAATTTCAACTCTGCACCTGCAAAGGAGGTAGAGAAAGTTAAGGTCCTGGGCTGGGGTTGGGGCTCTCCTGTGTGGTCTTAAGCTTTTGGCCCCTCTGAGGAACTGCTTGGGCAGTGGATGAGAGAAGAGGGGTGGTTCTGTGTTGTAATGAGGTGAAATGGCTGAGGCATGAATTTTGATGGAGGAAAAGGAAAGGCCCTTGTGAAGCATCTCAGGTAAGTATTGAAGAATCTGAGGTAAATTGGGCACTGCTGTGCCCATCTCCTGAGTTTGGTTCCAGGAACAGAATATTTTCCATTTTTCAGCATAAGACTTTCTAGTACTAGGCCTCCTTGCCTCCAGAATGACATCCAACACTTGTTTACTGAGGGATGGTAACGGAGAGATCAGGTAATTAGCCAGGCTGCCAGGCTCAGGGTTTGAAACTGAGGGTGCAGAATCTGGCCCTCCTGCTGGAACAGCAGGGTAGGGGTCTGAAGCAGGTGCCATGGTGCCAGCAGTGACACACTGCGTAAGAGGGGGTACCAGTGTTGGCGTGGCCAGTCTGGTGCAATCAGTATTGTCTTGTTTGATCTTTAGTAGTACGGAGAGGAGAGGCTGAGGAGGAAAGGCATAAACTGATAGATTTTTCCAGGTGAAGGACAGGGTATCCACTTTCTAAGCTTGTATATGGGGAGTCCTTGTGCAGAATTTGTCCAATTGTTAGTTCTGGGGGGAGGCAAACAGGTCTATATCTGGAGTCCCCCATTTATCAGCATGTTGAATGTCTTTGGTTCCAGTTTCCACTTGTGTGGGTCCATGAGATTTCTGCTTAGTTCATCTGCCAGTGTAATTAGCTTTCCTGGCAGGAATTGAGCCTGTAGGTGTACTTGGTAGCTTAAGGCTGTGTTCCACAGAGCCATGACTAGTCTGCAGAAAGGATATGAGTGGGTCCCCCCCCCTGCTTGTTTATGTGCCACATAACAGTGGTGTTGTCCGTCTTTACCATTAATTTTCCTGGAAGAATGTGGTCCTTGAAGGCTGTCAGAGCATTCTGTACAGCTAACATTTCTTTTTGATTGATATGCAGGTGCATTTGACTTGGGTTCCATTTGCCCTGAATGCACATCCCTGCCAAGTGAGCCCCCCATGCATAGTCTGATGCATCTGTTGTTAGGGTTTGGGCGGCAGTGGGTAGAGTGAATGGCAGTCCCTTGTTTTGGTGACAGGCCTCTGCCTGTAGGCAAGGTATGACAGGAATCATTGCTTCTAGATCCTGAGAATGTGGACACCATAGGCTTTTTAGATACCACTGTAGTTTCCTCATATGCAGTCTTGCATATGGAATTAGGAGAATGCAGGAGGCCATGAACCCAAAGGCTTGCAGTATTTGTCTTGCAGATAGCACGGTCTTTGTAGCCATTAGTTTGAAGTAAGTTGTCAAATGAACTTGTTTCTTTGACGTGAGGAAAGCCATCTGGGAAGTTGTGTTCAAGCTTGCTCCCAGGAATACAATTTGTTGGCAGGGTACGAGATGTGATTTTTTTTTCATTTATGGAGTACCCCAGAGAAATTAACACCTTTTGTACAAACGCCAGATGATTCAAAAGTATGTCCTGGCTTTCTGCCTGAATTAGACAATCGTCCAGGTATGGGTATATTTGAATATTTCTTTGCCTGCAAAATGCAATGACTAGAGCTAGGCACTTTGTGAATACCCTGGGCACAGTAGATAAGCCAAAGGGCAGTGCAGAGAACTGATAGTGCATGTAGCTTGCTTTGAAGCGTAGGCAACTTCTGCAAGATTCTGTGATTGGGATGTGCAGGTAGGCTTCCTTTAAATCCAGTGTTGACAACCAGGCATCCTTAGCTAGCATAGGAAGCAACAGGTGAAGAGTTAGCATCTTGAATTTTGCGATCACCAAAAAAGTGTTTAAGATAGAGAGAGCCAGGATAGGACGCCAGGAGTTGTCTTTTCTGGGCACCAGGAAAAGTTTTGAGTAGAAACCTTGTCCCCTTTCCTCTTCTGGGACAGTTTGAATAGCCCTTATACTTAAGAGAGAGAAAACTTGCTTTTGAGCCTCTGCCCACTGATTTGTTGGTAGATCTGGCCAACCGTTTGGGGTTGGTAAAGTGTGGAAGTGGAATCTGTATCCTTGGGAAACTACATTTAAAACCAATTTGTCCTGGGTAATGAGTTCCCAGTTTTTTGCCTGCAGAGCTATCTTTCCCCCTAAAGGAGCAGTCAGTTGAGAAGGGCTTGGAAATTTTAAAGTTAAGTCATTGAGACAGTTTACCATAGGGTGGAGTCTTACTACTCCCTGCTTTGGAAACAGGAGCGCCCCACTGCTTAGTCCTGTACGTACCTTGGAACTGAAGCCTAGGTACTCTGCTGGTTCTGGGTTTGGACTGAGAAGGCCTTGAAAAGGCAGGAGAGGACCAATTCTTAGAGGGCCAATGCCTACTAAATCTTGGAGGCTGTACTTGCAGGAAATCTTTAACAGTTTGCATAGATTTAGCTTTTTCCTCCATCTTTTTAAGTACTACTTCTGCTTTGTTGCTAAACAGGCGGTCCTGGTTTAAGGGAGCATCCAGCAATTTAGCTTTAACATGATCTGGCAAAGACTGCTCCTTAAGCCAAGCATGCCTTCTAAGTACAGACCCAGTAACAGCAGCCCTGCAAGATGCCTCTAGTGAATCAAAACCACATTGCAAAGTATGTTTTTCAACTTGTTCAGCAGAATGCATTAGATCCCGTAAATCCTTATTTTCAGCACAGTCAGGAATCAACATCATTTTGTGTTTAAGCAATCCAATAAATGATATGCTGCTGATACTTTAACATATGAAACTGGAAGTTTAAGGTCCTAATGGCCAAGGTTGCAGAAGTGTACACCTTCTTACCCCATCTATCCAGCACCCTGGAATCTCTATCAGAGGGGGTAAAATTTTTGGCAGTAGTAGGTCTCAGGAATTGCAGTAGGATTTTTAAAAAGGAACTTGTGAGAGTCAAGAACCCTGTAATATCTATCTGGTTTTCTGGGAGCAGGAGGTAATGAGTCAGAGGCCAAGCTAGATTCCAAAAAGGCATCATAAACAATGTCCAGTACAGGGGGACAGCTAAAGGCCTGTGTTGGGGCAGGAGTAAGAAATCCCTAAGTCTCTTTTTAGAATCAAAGTAATCCTGGCTTTCGCAGTGGAAATGCTCCCTTAGACTATGCAAGGTTTCACCAAAAGAGAAATCCTCTGGAGGGGAAGCAGAGGGAATAGAGTCCTCTGCATCAGAATCCTCATAGGTAGATAAGGGTAAATCCTGGTCATCAGAGAAAACAGAAATTTCAGAACCCTGATCAGAAGAATCATAAGCAAATTCAGTCCTAGGTCTCTTAGAGGGGGAAGGTTGGCTTCCCCTGATTAAAGTAATAAGGTCTTCAGTCATTCTTATCATTTGTTTTTTAGGCATAGAGGCCTGGCCATCGGTTTCCTAGGCATGGATCGAGTTTTAGGCCTTGAAGAAGAAGATGGCTTTGGTTTAATATGCAAGTCTGTAGGCCTGAATACACCCTCAGAAGCTGGTGCCTGCACAGTGGCTCCGGACCCATCCAAGGTAGAGACATCCGCAGGTTCCACAGTTGAAGCATCTTGCGGCATACCGGACTCCAAATGGGTCTCAGTAGAAGCATGCGAATCTGAAGTAGTGGGTATCAGGGGCTGCGAAAGCGCCTCACTGAGTACCGCAAACTGGCGACTAGCTTAGAAGTGTCGTCAACAGCTTTGGACCTAGGCGGCCTGTCTCTGTCTTTATCTTTGTGTTTTTTCGGAATGTCGGTAGTCGGGCGGCTTACCAAAGCCATATTTGGGTAACTGAACCAAGTACCAAAATATTTAGAAGAGTAAATATACTGACGATGAATAGTTCATTGTTTAAATAAGGCACAAAACTGACAGCGAGGTACATCGTGGTCAGGGACTAGGCAAGGAATACAGTAAGAATGAAAATCTTTATGAGGTATTTGCTTTCCACAAGAAATACAATTATTAACTTTTACTGACATCGGTTTAGAGCAAGAAAAAATTTCCCCAACGGGGTACTTAACTTTAGTTGAAGACTTCGTTCTGAAACTCGAAAATGAACATTTCAGGAGTTGGCCGACCAACACTTGCGAACTGCTTCTGTTTTTGCCACTGCACAAGAAAGACTGATAAAATGGTGTCGGCTGCATGTTTTATACCCCTGACTACCTGACGTCATGGAAGATGAGACTGCAACCGACGCAGGACCCAAGACTTTGATAATCAGGCCTACTGAGGGCTATTGCAAGCAGATAACCCCAAATGTGAGGACTGCAACAGTGAAACACAAAGAACATCTGAAAGTGCAGTGTTCCTGCTCTGAAACATAGGCATTTTCTGCAGGATTCCCTGACTGGGATGTGTAGGTAGGCCTCTTTTAGGTCTAGGGAGGCTAACCAAGCATCCTTGGAAAGCATAGGAAGAAGCTGTTGGAGGGTGAGCATTTTGAATTTTGGTATCACCAGGAAGGTGTTTAGAATGAACAGGTCAAGGATGGGGCACCATGTGCCCTCTTTTCTGGGTACCAGAAAGAGTCTGGAGTAGAAACCTTGACCTGTCTGTTCTGCAGGAACATGCTCTATTGCCGTCAAAGAGAGGAGGGAAAGAGCTTGCTTTTTGGCCTCTGCCCACTGGTTTGGGGGAATATATGGGAACCCTTTTGGGGTTGGTAGAGTGTAAAAATAAAATATGTATCCCTAGGACACTATGTTGAGGACCCAGCGGTCATTGGTAATGGTGGCCCAGTTGCTTGCGTGGAAGGAGAGCTTTTCTCCTAGGGGCAAGTCCAGGTGGGCAGAGGGAGGGGGTGAAAGTGTAAAGTCATTGTGAGCTCTTACCATAAGGGGGTGGATTTGCACTCCTTGGTTTTGAAGAGGAGGAACTCCATTGCTTAGATCTCTGCATTCCCTGGGGCTGTTGTCTGGGGGGGCCTGCTTCCCCTGGGACTAGGCTGAGCTGACCTGGGGGGGGGGCAGGAAAGGACCAGTGCTTGGAGGGGCAATGCCTAAAGAATCTTGGTGGCTGGACCTGTAAGAAGTCTTTAACTGTCTGCACAGATTAGCTTTTTCTTCCATCTTTTTTAGGACCTCTTCTGCCTTGGTGCCAAATAAGTTGTCTTTGTGCAAGGGTGCGTCCAATAATTTGGATTTGACAAGGTCTGGCAAGGTCTGTTCCTTAAGCCAAGCATGTCTTCTAAGTACAGAACCAGTAACTGCTGCCCTGCAAGATGCTTCTAGGGCATCAAAACCACATCGTAGAGTGTGCTTAGTTACTTGACTTGCAGAATGCTTAACTCTTATAACTCTATTTTCTGCACAAGCAGGGAAAGAAGATATTTTTTGTTTGAGGAGTTCTATGGTATGTTGCTGATATTTCGGCATATGAAACTGACAATTTATTGCTCTAATAGCAAGAGTAGCAGAGGTGTATACATTTTTACCCATCTGTCTAATGCTTGGGAATCCCTATTTGAGGGGATGGAATTCTTAGCTGAAGTTGCTTTGATTCCTTTAGGTCCTTGAGAAATTACCTCGTGGTCAGCAGTAGGATTTTTGAAAAGAAATTTGACAGAGTCAAGGACTCTATAGTACCTGTCTGGTTTCCTGGGAACAGGAGGGAGGGTGTCAGGGATCAAATTGGATTCCATAAAAACCTTATCCACAACAGCCAGGGCAGGAGGAATGGCCAGAGGTCTGTGCTGTGGAAGATCAAAGAATTCCCTGAGTCTCTTTTTTTGAATGAAGATAGTCCTGACATTCCCATTGGAAATGCTCCTTTAAAGTATGTAGGGTTTCCCCAAAGGAAAAGTCCTCGGGTGGAGAGGCTGAAGGGATGGATTCCTCTGCATCAGAATCCTCATAAGCAAGCAGAGAGGAGTTGCATATCTTCATATTCAGATACATTACAGTCATCAGACTCCTGTTCAGGTAATACTACTGAGGATAAGTCTCTTTTTCTTTTGGAAGGGGTAGCCTGGCTTCCCCTGATAAGCATTATAAGGTCTTCTGCCATTTTAAGCATTTGAGACTGAGGCAAGGAAGCAGGGGCCTGAGCTTGGGTCGTCGTTTTTTTTGGGAGTGGTTCATACTCTGGACCTTAAAAACTCGGTAGTTTTCAAAAGAACTGTAGACGCGAAAGAAGTCGTTGGTCTGCGTTGAGTATCGGTAGTGCGAAGTACTTCCTCAGAAGCTGGTGCCTGCTCAGCGGCTTCAGACCCATCCAAGGTAGAGACATCCGCAGGATCCTTAGTTGAAGAAGAGTCTTGCAGCATACCGGACTCCGAAAGGGTCTCTGTAGCAGCCTGAGAATCCACAGAATCGGGCATCAGGGGCTGCAAAAGCACCTCACTGAGGACCAGTGAACTGACGACTAGCTTAACTAAAGCGCCGTCGGCAGTTTTGAAGCTGTGCGGTCCATCTCTGTCTTTATCCTTACTTTTTTTAGGAAGTTCGGTAGTCAGATGGCTTACCGAAACCACATCAGATGTCGAGGACTGAGAGCGAAAATATCTAGCTACAATAAGGGCAAAACGACGTATAGTTCTGGCATTGAACAAAGCACGAAAGTGGGGGACGTCTTGGTCTGGGACTAAACAAATGATGCAGTAGGAATGAAAGTCTCAGTGTGGTATTTGTTTTCCACAAGTGAGACAATTGTTAAATTTTTCTGACATTGGTTAGAGCAAGAAAAAAAAGGATCCCCAATGGGGTACTTAGCTTTAGAAGACTTCAACTTCAATTCATAAACGAAAAACTCAGGTAGCGGCCGACTGGCGCTTGTGCGAACTGCTTCTGCTTCGGGCTCCTTGGTAAGAAAGACTGATGTAATGGCGTCGGCTGCCTGTTTTTATACCACTGATGACCTGATATCAATACAGGAGTGATGGCTACCGACGCAGAAATACTAAGCCTCTGGTATTCGAGCCAACTGAGGGCTATCCTGGCAGGGATAACCCAAATGTGATGACTGCAACAATGAAACACGAAGAATATCTGGGGGGAGTTAGAGGGCAGGAAAGGATTATGGGAGTGGGAGGAGCATGAGCCTAGGATCTGTCTAATAAGTTGCCAGCTCAGATCTGATGTTGGATCCTACGAATCAAAAGTGAGGAATAGTGACATGGATGATAACAGAGCTACATGTTACAGCCTGTGTTCTCATGTTGGTTCTTTTTTATCTCTATTCCCCTCCTAGATTTGAAAAACAGCTTACATGCTTTAAGAAAACACTAACTTTTAGCCATAATAAAAAGTGCACTGGTTATCTTTAAATAAAACTAAACTATACACTGTTCTATTAAATGCATTAAAGTATTAAAACTGCTAGGGTGGCTGCTGTCTCGTATTCATTTCCCCTAATTTCAAACTATTTTTCACTTAACTGCTTGTATGTACCTTTAAATTTTGCAATTCCCTCAACAAAGAATGCTCATAACTTTCAAGACTAATTGCTTGTATCTGCAAACAGCTCATCTCCATGTAGAAGCAGTCAGTAATAACAGAAAAAACAGCTAACAACTGCACAGGCAAGAACAAATCTTTGTCAATTTCACTCAGAAAAGAATGTAAAACTGCCTTCAGCTGAAGACTTCTTGACCCCACTGAGAATATTTGTTAATGGAATATCTTTAATGATGCAAAACAATGGCATGACTTTCTTCATTTTGCCTTATTTTGCAAGCCTACTTGCTTATAAAAAAACATTTGTTTATAGCTTAAGCCAAGTGCATTATTGCAAAAATAAGAGAAATTATCTTAATTCTACATATAATATAATCAGTGCAGCTTTACACCTGCCCCCCATCCCAGCAGCCCAAGATCACAGCATATTACTGTAAAGCTTGTATGTCTTACAAGACAAAGTACTTGTTTACTTTAATATCTTTAACACATACAATAGTCAGGGAAGACTCCACGACATTTAAAATACTACTGACCACATTCTATACACAACTGCTTTACTATGCAAAGTACAGTTGTGTACCTACCATAAATGTAGATGTTCCGAGTGTATTCACTGTTGCAGTCATTACTCTTGGGTTATCCTGCTGGCAGGCTACCCGCAGTCGGCCAGAATTCCAGTCTAGGTCTGGCGTCGGTTGCTGTCGCCTCTTCCCTGCCGTCAGTGTGCCAGGGTTATAAAAGATGCAGCCGACGCCATTTTCTTCAGTTTTTCTTGCCCCAGATGTCAGGTGCCCCCAAAATGGTAGGCTAAAGAAATATGCCAATAATTATGCATGCAGTAAAATAAACATTTCCTTCATCTACAAGCAAATACACCACATAGGTTGTATAAGATAGGGAAGTATAGGTAAGTCCCAGCAAAGAAAAGGGGGATGGTGGGTGGGTAACCTGGACTGCAACAGTGAATACACTCGAACATCTACATTTATGGTAGGTACACAACTGTACTATGTTCATCGTGTTTCACTGTTGCAGTCATTACTCTTGGGTTGAATCCCAAAGCTGAGGTTGGGTGGCTGGGCCTAAATAGGATTAGGAGAGGCTATAAGGCCCTGCAGAACTGCAGTGGCGAAGCCTGCTCTGGATTTAGAGTAGAGAGGTAAATGGTAGTGCTTTGTAAAAGTGTGCACTGAACTCCACGTTGCAGCCTCTAAAATGTCTTTGGTTGGTACTCCTCTGAGAAAGGCTGCTGAGGTGGCTGCTGTCCTGATAGAATGAGGCCTAATGCCTTTGAACACTGACTTGCCATGCTGTGAGTAGCAGAAACGAATATAGTGGCCTATCCATTTTGAAATAGTCTGTTTTGAGATAGGCTTTCCTTGAGATCCTGCAGCATATGCCACTAAAAGTTGCTCAGTTTTACTGAAAGCTTTAGTTCTGTCCAAGTAGAAGCATAGTTGTCTGTGTATGTCCAAAGAATGCAGAAGTCTCTCACCCTTATTCTGTGGGTTTGCATAAAAGGTAGGCAAATGAATGGTTTGGTTAAGGGCCACACTGGACACTACCTTAGGCATAAATGTCAGGTTCGTCCTTAGGGAAACCCTGTCTGAATGGAAATGATGAAAGGTTCCACAGCTATGAGTGCTTGCATCTCTGAAACTCGTCTTGCATAGGTTATTGCTAGGAACAGAGCTGTTTTCCAAGATAAAAACTTTATATCAGCTGTATTGGCTGGCTCAAAGGGCGGCAGTGTGAGTTTTTCCAAGAAATAACTGAGGTCCCATGCAGGTATTGGGGTCCTCCTTGGAGGTCTTATGTTTTTGGCCCCTCTGAGGTACTACCTTAGCAAAGGATGGGAAAAAATAGGAGGTTCCGTATTGTAATGAGCTGAATTTGCAGAGGCATGAATTTTAATTGATGAAAAGGATAGGCCTTTGTCCAGCATCTCAGTTAGGTATTGTAAAATCTGAGGGATATTTGGTACAGATGTGACAATTCCTTGTGCCTGGTTCCAAGCACAGAATCTTTTCCATTTTTCTGCATAAGATTTTCTGGTACTGGGCCTCCTGGCCTCCAAAATAACATCCATCACTGCTTTAGAAAGAGAGTTGTGTTTTGAATTGTTACATTATCCGCCATGCTGCCAGATTTAGGGTCCTGAGTTGGCTGTGCAGAATCTGATTGTTTCGCTGGGTCAGTAAGTGAGGAATTAGAGGCAATGTCCAGGCTGGGCCTTGAGACAAACTTTTTAGGATTGGGTACCAGTGCTGGCGTGGCCAGTCTGGGGCAGGCAATCAGAATCATTCTTGGCTTCTCTTGTCTGACCTTTAGGAGCACCTTGGGGAGGAGAGTCAGAGGAGGAAAGGCATATACTGTTAGACTTTTCCAGCTGAATTACAGAGCATCCACTTTCCACGCTTGCTTGTGATAAGTCCTTGTGCAGAATTTCTGTAGTTAGCAGTTGTGAGGGGAGAAAAATAGATCTATGCCTGGGCATCCCCATTCCTTTGTTATCATGCTGAAGACTTGTGGATCCAGTTTCCACTCGTGGGGATCCGTGAGGTTTCTGCTTAGTTCGTCTGCCAGAGTATTGCTCTTTCCTGGCAGGAATTGTGCTTGCAGGTGTACTTGATAAGTCAATGCTGTGTTCCACGAAGTCATGGCTTGTCTTGAGAGGGGATTGGAATGTGTGCCTCCCTGCTTGTTTATGTACCACAAGACTGTAGTATTGTCCATCCTTATCAGTAGTTGTCCTGGATGGAGTAGATCCTTGAAAGCTGTCAGGGCATTCTGAACAGCTAGCATTTCTTTTTGATTGATATGTAGATGCATTTGGCTTGTGGATCATGTGCCCTGAATACATTTTCCTGCCATGTGTGCTCCCCAGGCATAATCTGATGCATACGTTGTTATTGACTGCCTGGCTGTGGGTAGAGTGAATGGCTGTCCCTTGTTGAGGTGACAGGCATGTGCCCATCATCAAAACTCCTGTTGCAGACAAGGAATGAGGGTAATTAATGCTTCCAGGCTTTGACAATGTTGAGTCCAGACACTTTTTAGGTACCATTGAAGTTTCCTCGTAAGCAGTCTGGCATATGGAATTAGCAGAATGCAGGATGCCATGAAGCCAAAAGCCTACAGAATTTTTCTTGCAGATAACTGGATCTTTGTTGCCAACATTTTGAAGTAAGACGTTAGTTGCCTTTGTTTGTATGGCGTGAGATAAGCCATCTGGGCAGTTGTATTTAAGCTTGCACCCAGGAATATCATCTCTTGAGAGGGTACTAGTTCTGATTTCTTTTCATTTACTGTGTACCCTAGGCAAATTAATAATCTTTTTACGAACGCCAGATGCTTTAGTAGAGTGTCCTTGTTCTCTGCTTATATAAGGCAGTCGTCCAAGTAAGGATATATTTGAATTCCTCTGTCTGCAAAATGCAATTACTGGTGCCAGGCATTCTGTGAAGACCCTGGGCGCAGTAGATAAGCCAAAGGGCAGTGCAGAGAATTGGTAGTGCATTGAGCCAGCTATGAATCTGAGGTATCTTCTGCAAGATTGTCTGATTGGGATATGCAGGTATGCCTCTTTTAGGTCTAAAGTTACAAGCCAAGCCTTTTTGCCCAGCATGGACAGAAGCTGCTGCAGAGTTAACATTTTGAATTTTAGAACTCCAGAAATGTGTTTAGAATAGACAGGTCCAGTATTGGTCTCCAGGTTTTGTCCTTTCTGGGTACCAAGAAAAGTCTTGAGTAAAATCCTTGTCCCTGCTCTTGTTGTGGTACTTGCTGAATGGCCCTCATGTTCATAAGGGACAAAACTTGTTTTTGTGCCTCTGCCCATTGATTGTGTGGCAGGTTTGGCATATGTTTTGCCTTTGGCAGGGTGTGAATGTGGAACCTGCAGCCCTGGGACACTATATTCAATACCCATTTGTCCTGGGTGATCATGTGCCAATTTTGAGAGAAAAGTGCTAGTTTTTCCCCTAAGGGGGCTACAAGAAGATAAGTGCTTGGTGCTGGTAGAGGCAATTCATTGGAACTGTTTCCTGTATGGCTGTGCTTTGTCTTCTCCACTTTTGGAGGTAGAAGCGCCCCACAGTTTAGGCCTGTATGAGCCCTGGGGCTGGGATCTGCCTCTGGGACGTCTGTATCTGCCACTTTGTGGCCTGTACGACACTGGAAAGGACCAATTCTTTGTTCCTGCTAAATCTTGGTGGCTGAACCTGTAAGAAATCCTTTACTGTTTGCATAGATTTTGCTTTATCCTCCATTTTCTTCAAAACCTCCTCTGCTTTAACAGCAAATAAAGTATCATGCTGTAATGGAGCATCTAATAATTTTGCTTTAACATGATCAGGCAGATTTTGTTCCTTTAACCAAGCATGCCTCCTAATGACAGAACCCGTAATTGCGGCCCTGCAGGAGGCCTCCAGAGAATCAAAACCACATTGCAATGTATGCTTTCCCACTTGTTCAGTTGCATGCAATAAATCCTGCATTTCCTTATTCTCTGCACAATCAGAATTAGCCAACATTTTTTGTTTTAACAGTGACATTAAGTACTGCTGATATTTAATCACATGAAATTGACAATTTAAAGCCCTCACAGAGAAAGTAGCAAAAGTGTAAACCTTTAACCTTTTCCCCATCTGTCTAATGCCCTTGAATCCCTGTCAGAAGTAGGGTTGCCAGGTGTCCGGTTTTTGACCGGACAATATCTGTAATCACTGTAGAAAGTTCCCATCAGCTGATGTCACAAAATGGGTGGAGCATGTATGAGAGGGGTGGGAATGGGTGGAGTTATTGGCGATGAGGTGGAAGAAAGCTGGCAACCCTAGTCAGAAGGAATAGGGGTTTTTTTGCAGTAGCGGCCTTAACCCCCTTGGGACCCTGAGAAATAGTTTCTGGGTCAGCAGCAGGGTTTTTATAAAGAAATTTATGTGAATCTGGAACCCTGTAGTATCTGTCTGGTTTAACAGGAGCTGGAGGTAAGGAGTCTGGAGAAAGGCCGGACTCTGAAAATACATCATCTACAATGTCTAGCACAGGGGGAATAGCAAGAGGCCTGTGCTGAGGAAGTAAAAGAAAATCTCAAGCCTTTTCTTTGATTCTGAGTAATCTTGGCTCTCCTCATGGTATGCAGGGTTTCCCCAAAAGAATAATCCTCAGGAGGAGAGGCTAAAGGAATGGATTCTTCAGCATCAAAATCCTCATATGGAGGAAGAGAGTACTCATGTACAGAAGAGGAGTCAGAAGAAATGGAAACCTAATTTGAAGAGTCATAGTCTGTCTCTTGCCTAGGCCTCTTGTCAGGAGGGGGATGGGAACCCCTGATCAAGGTAATAAGGTCTTCGGCCATTTTGAGCATCTGTTTTTTAGGCATGGAAGTCTGTTGTGAAGAATGCTGTACTTGTTTCTTTGTCTTTAAAGCTGCTTTAGTCATTGCTTTTGAAGCTGAAGTAGGCTTTACACAAAGCTGTGTAGGTCTGAAAACACCCTCAAAAGCCGATGCCTGCTCAGCAGCTCCGGACCCATCTGAGGGAATGATTTCAGAGTGTCCAATACCTTGAGTATCCAGAAGCCTAGCTGGCTCCACGTGGGAGTCGTCAGCGGCCTGTGGCTCTGAGGTAGCGGGCATCAGGGGCTGCGAAAGCGCCTCACTGAGAACCGGCAAACCGGCGACTGGCTTAGCAGAAGCCTCGTCGTCAGTTTTGGATCTTGGATGCCTGTCCTTCCCTTTTTCCTTGCATTTTTAGAAACTTCGGTCGTCGGCTGTTCTGACGGCATTATGTAATTGAATTTTCGGCCAAAGTAATAAGCAAAATCAAACAGACGCTTAATAGTGCGTTGGTTGAATCTAGCACAAAAGCGACAGCTAGCAACGTTATGATCAGGGCCTAGGCAAGGAATACAGTAAGAATGAAAATCCTTATGAGGTATTTGCTTCCCACAATAAATACAACTGTTAACTTTTTCTGACATCGGTCTGGAGCAAGAAAAAAGTTTCCCCAATGGGGTACTTAGCTTTAATGAAGACTTCGGATCTGAAATTCGTCTGCGAAAATCTCAGGAGTCGGCCGACCGGCACTTGCGAACTGCTTTTGCTTCAGGCACCGCGCGGCAAGAAAGACAGAAGAAAATGGCGTCAGCTGCATCTTTTATACCCTTGCCGCACTGATGTCAGGGAAGAGGCAATAGCAACCGACGCTGGACCTAGACTTTGGAATTCTGGCCGACTGCGGGTAGCCTGCCAGCAGGATAACCTAAGAGTAATGACTGCAACCGTGAAACACAATGAACATCATGTAGTTTATAAAATGAACTGTTTTATACAAATGTTAATAACAAAAATTGTTTGACTTACAGTGGAGTATATACATTACTGTCCACCAACAAGTTTAATAAAGTCAACAAAAACTCAGTCTTTCTCAATTTTTTTTTTTTTTTGCAAAAGCCATCTCTCACAAAATGTGCTTGATGCTTCATTGTCTCCTATTTATTCATTAGTTTCAGTGTTGCTGGTGTTCTTCCTGTTCATAGGTAAGTACTAGGCTATCGGCCCTGGAGCCTATACAAGCCTAGCCATGATGATTCCCTGGCATTATGCTTCCCACAGTTAGTTTCCATCTCTATCTCCCAATACCAGACTCGGTTTTAACAATGAGAACTATTATCCAAACACTGCATGCACTTAAGAGAAGTCCCCAGACAGGGGGAAAGATGAGGGTCAACAATATTTTCTCTTGATACCTACTGCAATGGTGAGTACTTACACCAATGTACTTTTTTGTCTTGGGAGGACCAATTTAACATTATACCCTAAGACTTGAGTACAGCTCACATGGAATCTGGTTATAAAGGTTGACAAATACATAAAAGCTTTTACTATAGCCATACTAATCCCTGTCCCAACCATACATTATGTCTATAAATTGTAATGTTGAGCAAAGGTGTAGGAATCTGTTCACATGTTGGCTTGTAATACTTCATATGCACAAACATTTTTACACTAAGCTGTAAAAGTCACCACTGCCTATTTTGATGTGTTCTAAGGGGTCCCCGAAGATCGACTCAACAGAAAGTCAAATTTCACATGGTCGAGACCATATAATAGACTTTCTGAAATGTAAAGCTTTTGTATGGAGAATTTGCACTTTTCGCCACTGTAGTATGATCTTGAAGTTGGTATTTATATGGCTCCCCTCCCCCTGCAAAAACGTAGATTTTTGTTTTCTGTCATTCGACTTTTCAGAAAGTCAATTGTATGGTCTTGACCATATGAAATTCAACTTTCTGTTGAGTCGATCTACTGAAGTAGATCCGTTCTAAGTGTTTTGCAAAGGTTTTTTGTGCTTGTCATAGCAAAAGGTAATACAGAAGACCAAGCTCTTCCAAAAAAAAGTGCTCTTTCATATTTTTTCCTGAAGACGTGTTTGCCTAGCAAGTTACCTTACTTGCTTTTATACATCTAGCATATACAGGAGATAGAATTACCTTAATTTTTAACAGCAAACATTTAAAAAAAAAGAGCAGAAAGTGCTGGTCAAAAAATACTGGTTTTACCACCTTGAGTATAAAAAAACTAGATTATTTTTTATAGACAGTCTTCATTATGGAAAACAAAAGTATTAGGTGGCTTGCATGTCAAGGCCTGAAGCACTGAAGATCTTTGCCAAGAGGTTTTAGTAACCAAAAAATGTGTTTTCCAAGAGGTACTTACCATCCAGTATGTCAGCTAATTCAAATGGAGGGAGAGTGTCCCTTTCTGTCATGAATTTCAAATGCCAAGGAGAAGAATTAACTGGAGGACATATTTTAGCAACGTTTTCAAGGATGGATTGGTTGTTACTTATGGAAATGCTGGTACACATACCCAATAACAGAAACATGCACTTTGATGGTAGAATATGTTAACTTACAATCAAACAGATGTTTCTGAGTAATCCAAGATTTATGTGACTGAACAATTTAACGAGTCTTGACCATTTTTAACAGCTGAAACATTTTCCATTTCTGTGGATAAGATTTCTTTGTGGCCAGTCAACTGGTTTTCTTTCTGATGTTTAAGGCTGTGTTACGGGTAAGCATTGTCAGTATTAAAATTCTATAATTCATGCTAAGAGTCAGTCTTTAGGTTGAGAATATAGCACTTCACTCTTCTGCTGGGTTAGGTAGGACTTCTGTAGCAGTAAGGGTCATGATGGAAGAGTGGCTAGCATTGCCAAAAGAGAACCACAGTTATCTTGGTTAAGGCTGACCAATGAATATAAGGTTGGCTTCATCCAGTTTCACTTTGAGAAGTACCTTCTTCATCAGTGGGAATGAAGGAAAAGCACAAGTCCATGGGACTAATAGGTCATGTAGTCTCCAAATAATCTTGTGAGTAAACAGTGAGCAAACGATTTTGAAAAAGCCTGTGAATTCAGTTTTCATTTGTGAGCCAGAGATATCTTCTGAGGAAATAAATTCCTACTTGGTTATGCAGTACTTAGAGAGGTAGTTCAAACTGGTGACTATGCCATAGGTCCCAATTTCCAATGCCAGATCAAAGTGCCTTTTCACAGAAATGAAAAGATCTGATGCCTTCCTCCTCCTCTACAGATGCACCATGCACCTTTGGGGCTATACTGATTTGAAGATAGTCTAGAAGAGAGTTGTTTGGAAAAGTTATTAAGGCAATTTATATTAGTCACTTCTTTCAGGATGATATTAAGAGATCCTTCCTGCTCAGACAAGTTGCTTTGTATTGACAGACTGCTTTAGTAGTATGCCCAAGCAAAATCCAAATGATATGTAATCAGTTACTGTGTTACTGATGAAGGAAAAAGGGGCATCTCTCTGCGAAGGTGAAGAGGATCTATCCACCACAGAAATTCCTTCTTGGTAGACTAAGAAAAATTAATGTATGTTTCTAAACAATACAATGACATTTCTGAAGATCTCTATATCTTTCTCATGTAGTGCCCTGCAAGAAGAATGAAGAACTTGAACAGTGCAAAACACATATCAGAGGGTCCTTATGCTACGTCCTGATGTAAATGTATGGTGTTCTTAAAATTGTCATCATTATTTTGACTTTCCAACTGTTTATCTTCAAGAGGTCAACTTTTATTTGGAGAAATGTCTATCATGCCCCACCACTCCCCCAAAAAGTGTATTCTGATTCACAAGGACTAGGTCAATGAAAATGTTAATTAATATGCTGTAGTTCCTATGACAAGGTTACCAAAGGTAATTGTTCAGATAAGAAAGAATGGTTAGATAGTGTTTACAGATGTGTAAAAGAAAAAGATTTGAGCAGTTGGTAAATACCCTGGAAAATGTGGATAGCTCAAACCAAAGAGACAACAAATGAAAATGATGTTGAGTTATCAAAGTCCAGAGCAGCCATTTCATTTTCCTCCTCTTTGTAAAACAATGTTTCAGTACTGCCATCTTGAACTTCTTGTTCTGCATCAAGTCCTCAGGTCTAACAAATCTAAAAATAGTTGCCTTTTTAGGGGAATCAGAATTAGCCTTGAAGAGAAGTCTTGCCATGTCTCACTGGGAAGATCTTGATGTAGTGCTTTTCTTACATCAACTAGATCGTCAGAAGTATAGCCTACGTTGATTGATGTAACGGAAGGAGAGGAATGGAAGAAGCCTGGGTTTTCTGCAGGAATTTACTTTTATTTGTAGAGTAGATCCTCTGTAACTGAACGGCTGAGCATGACAAGGTCCTTCAAATGATGGTGGCTTAAGTTTGTCTTTCTTTTCAAGGTAAGTTATAAGGTCATCAGCTGGTGACTACAAATCAACTGTCTGGTTAATGGGGAATCTAATAACTCAGATGTAATCTCCTCAAAGTATGCTCTATTCTTTTGCTAGGCATACGGTTTCATAACAACCACTGACTTGACCGATATGGAAATGCCATACACGACACTACATGCACACTTGAAAGTTGTTGTTTGTCTTTTCAGCTTTTCCTGGTTAGGGGTCGCCACAGCGGAACTCCGGTCCGCTAATGACTGGAAGTAGATTTTTATGGTGCCGAGTTGCCAGCCCGACGCCCAACCTTCAGTGAAGGCACGCCCATTCACGCATGTCTTTCGGAGGCCACTCGACTGCAGGGAGGACATGCAGACTCCACACAGAAGGCACTCCAGCCGAGAATCAAACAGGAGAGCCTCTTGCTTTGAGGCAACAACACTACTTTCACCTGCAATGACTTTAATTTCTCTTATTTTCTCCTTCTCATTAGTATCACAGATGGTAACACTGAAACAGTCTTACAGATTGCAGGAATATGAATCCCCCAAATTAACTCTTGATAATAAGATCAAGTGTACTAGGATCATTTACTTTCTTTCCACAGCTGGTCAACAAACCCTATTCTTTATCAGAAGGCAAAGTTGCCAGGGGTACATACTTTCTGTACAAATGGTGAAGGGGTCTTTTTTGAGATTCTTGTGATATGACACCTTTGAGATTTACAGAGTGTCTGCTCTCTTAGCTGATAGAAGCTGAGACTCTGGATGCAAACTATCTACTTTCATCATATCGTTAAACATGTTGAGCAGTGAAGGGACTCTACACTTGGAATCTTGCACACTCTTCTACACTTTGAATCTTGCATACTCCTCATTTCCATGGAACTTCTTTTTTTAGGAAAAGAGAGATATTTGGCAGATCAAATGAAAAACACTCTTGTACAATTAATGGTCTCTGCAAACATGATGTGCTCTGGGAAAATCACTAGGCTGAGGAAACATATCTCTATGAACTCAGTTTATGAACTGCGGTGATTCAGTCTAGGTCATGTAAAAATCCTATTCTTTATAAAGGGATAAAGGAGAGAGACAATTCTTGTCATTTTTTGCATCCCCAAAGATCTTCACTGTTACTGGTAAAGGTTCACATCTTTTTGCATTAAATGTAGCAGGTCCCAACTGCTGCCTGTCTACTTACTACTGCAAAAGACTGAAATACTCTAGGGTACAAAAGCTCATAGTCAAAACAGAACTAAAAATTACAGGTATGGTAAAGGAAAGTACCACAGCAGGTAAAATCTCTTTTGCTACTGGAGCTTTTGCCTTATCTTCTGTGAATCAGCACTGCAACATAGGCATGTCTTTACCTCTAAAATTATGTGACATGGCTCCAACTTTGATATCCTTAAAGATGCCAGTATAATTTTAAGTCTGTAACACTGTGACAAATCATTGTCTTTAGGTATTTTGCTGACCAGCTTCTATTTTTTTTTTAGAGACATCAAAAAGGATTACCTTCTTCTGCCAAACTCGCAGAGTCTTTTTTTTTTTACTTTTTATACGAATGAAGCTACCTGCCCACTTTTTTTTTTTTTTACTTCTTCTGTCACCTCTGTCCTGGCCAATCTTCCTTTCTTTTACTCTTTCTCCATCTTATGTAACTCTTCTCATTTTTATTTAGTTTTACTGAAAAGGTTAGCTCTTCTAAGCATGTTCTGCTTTCAGGAGATACTCAATGTGGTATTTATACTGATGAGGGGAAATTTGACCTGGAAACTTGGGAAATAAAATTCCAATATCTTTTTTTTTTTTTTTTTTTTAAATCAATGATGAAACAAAGGGATGCAAAATCTCAGAAACCATTTCAACAATCAGACCCAAATGGAACATGTTGAACCATTGAGTGAAAAGAGCAAACGTTTTGTTTTCCATGGGGACAAGCCTCCCTGCATGCCCAAACTTATATGTACCAGCGCCATGGTCATATATCACAGGGGAAAGAAAAAACTCTTCAAGAAAGAGGACTGCAGTGTTATACAATGAATGTTCTCACTCCAACAGCAGTAAAAGTGATTTCATACGAAAAGTGGATCAAAGAAGCATGGGACAGCTGAATTAATGATGTGCAAACTTGTTATTCTGGACTTATTCTTACAATTCATGGATAAAAAAATGTTTACTAAACACAGTTTTGTAGGGTACCCTGGGAAAGGAGCATAGAGTTAATCAAGGAATACTCACAGGGTGGCAAATCCAGGGCCCCAATTCAATCTTACTCAGTGGATATTCAGTTTAATACATCTCTCTACTATGCAAACTACTCGGATTTAAATTTAGTAAAATTATAACCACATCTAATGGCATGCTGCATTTACCACTTGCTCTTAATTTATCAAAATGGGATCAAAATAACAAAATGATAATCACTGTTCTTTTTTTAACAAGAAACCTCTCTACTGAATTATCACTTATGTCATAGGCAATCTCATACATTTATATAAATGAAAACAAACCATATTTGCATATTTTTAGTTGCAAACATTAGACATCACATATTTTCTCTACAGTCAATTGTCATGTATTCAAATGATAATCATTGTTGAGAAAACCATGATTATGGCCTTTGGGCTAACCATAATAATTTCTATAAATAACATCAATAATTCACACACTGTTAAGATATTTAGAGATCTAGGTATACTGATGGACAAGTTAACATTTTGTGATTACATTAATGACATTTGTGTTTCAGCTGTAAAGACTGGGGTGGGGTTATATTGTGTGTATGACTTTTTTTTGCCTAATTTCATCCCAACTCGAATGAGACAGTTCCAACTGTAACCCATACACTAAACTTTACATGCAAAACCCTGACTGAATTCACAAGAAGTACACAAAAGGAATAAATGGTCTTACAGGTTTAAGCTATAAGAACAACTTGCAAAGTATTAGTTTATACTCATAGGTTCATAGATTAGTACTAGGCTAACTGCCCTTAGAGCCCATTTTAGCCTAAGCCATTGGTCCTTGTGAGACTCTAACCCTGCACATTGTGTTTGTAAGGCAAACACCTTAACCATTAAGCCACCCTCCCAACCCTACTGCGTACTTATGTGTGACTTTCTACTTACAGAGACATTCAAGATGAATACTTGTATAGCCATTATCTGCAGGTATCTAACAGACAAAGAGACTAATTAAAACACAGATGAGAAATTATAAAATTAACTATTTTTCCAGACAGTATTTTGTCCTTGGTGCATTCCACCTACTGATATTAACAATTCAAAAAAGATCAATGCATTTAAAAGAAGTTTGGATTTATTGGGCTATATGAGGCATTATGGACTTCTGACCATCACTGATGTAACATGATACAATTTTACATTTGAATGAGCTACAACCAACTCATGCAGAGAGGAAATGAGTTAAACATCTCATCTGTATGACAGCACCTCAATTATGCTGTATCTCCTTAAGCTGGATTTACTATGAATATTTGTGCCTCACTTAATAAAAATGCGATAAGGTGAACCTAAAATGTCTAAAACCTTTAAAAGTCACAAGACAAAGCAGACATCTTACCAACGTCATAAAACACACAAAAACACCTGCTCCCCCTTTACCTCTCGACATGGGAGAAATAACCCAAACCCCTAAATTTAAATGAGGTTTTACAAACTCAAAAGAAAAGTGACAAAAAATAGAAAGCTTGTCTTACCCCTCCTCTCAGACTCTAAAGTAGCTTAAACCAACCTATCAATCTTCTAGTTGCAACGTTCTAGTTGCAACGTGGGAGCAGTGCTTAACAGGTTCCTTGTTATGTTACACTGTGGTATCTGAGCTAGGACACAAAAGTACCCACAGCCTTCAGATTTTTCTGACATCATTAACGTAAGCGTATTACATTCTGAGACACTAGCAATCCCAACTCTGGATTTCTCATACTTTGAAACCTGCTTTCTCTTGGACTTTTTAACAGCGGATTTCAAGTGTTTTTCAGCAAGATATAAACCAAAGTTTTATTTTATTTAACTGGATAAGCCCACTTGATATAACTGGCTTTTGCATGGATGACCTGAGAACAATGTCTGGTTAAGTGACTTACTCAAACAGTAGGCAACTGGAGGCTGAGGGAATCAAACTCTGGTATAGAAGTAGTAGCTCATTAACAGCTCTGTGCTAACTGCAAAGCAAAGGTCTTAATGTGGCAGCCTTCTTCAATCTAAAGCAGTTTTCACAAGACTCAAGTTTATGGTCCCTTAGAGCATATTACACAATAAAAGGCTTGTTATTCAAACAGGTGCACACTGACTGGACAGCCCTATCAGCGTGCTTACTGTAAATCCAGCATTACTTAAAGGAAATTGTTTGATAATCATGCCAAGAAAATATCCGTTTGTCATGACTATTGAACTCATATTGCAACTGCTCCTTGTTTTATTGCTATAGGTATGTCGCCATGAGTGCTTGCTGCCACATGAAAGTCCGGGCAGCAAAGCACTCTGCAGGTGGCAAACTGTGAAGAAAAAAACTAGACTGAGAGCATCTGCAACATCAAGAATCATTCCAAATTAAGCATTCAGATGCTGAACTGACATACTATGGGGAAAAATGCTGGCATTTTGTAAACGTTTTAAAATGAAGCACGTTTATTCTTACGAAGTTCTTGTGAATAAAAACAATGAAAGCACTTAATTTTAAAACATTTAGAGTGTTTAGCATTTTTCGCTTAGATACTTGACTCTTACATTTTTTGAATTAACACAGGTATGAGAAACATGTTCTGTGTAAGAGCTGGCATATACATGCTAAATGCATGCGAAACACATTATCCACAATCTCATACAAGAAAAAAATGAGAAAGTACATTAAAGAACATTTATACAATGGCATTCTTTAAAAAATGTACTCTTTTTTTTAATGTCATTGTGTAATAGCAATAATCCACTCCTGGATGTTAAATATAACAGGATTTACCCATGGTTGGCTTTATTTAATCACGCAAGCTTTGCCCTCATGATCAAACCACGGCAACTAAGGGTAAATCTTGTCAACTGCAACCCAGTTGTTGGTCATTGCTAAAATTAACATTAGGTGTAGTAATGCTTAAGAGCCCTATTTGAAACTACATCATTTGTTGGCAGACTTGGGAAGAAGAGACATAACCTTACTTTCTCTGATGTCCAGAAAATGATTCTCTGCTTTCCACAAAAAAGAGGTTAAGATAAAATGGTCAGAGAAATCATCAACACATGACCAACGCTTAGAAGGATAAACCACTTTACAACAGAAGTCCTACTTGCTACAACAGTAGATGTTCTAATTCGTCATTGCATCAGTGGCATTTTGGGTTATCTGCCAAGTTAAGTCAGTACTAGACAGCTTTCAAAAGTCAGACTCTCTTCTTTCTCTCTCTCTTCCTGTGACAGCTGATTCACTGAGCATATCTTGACAGGAAAGACTTTCAGCTGTCACAGGATGTAAGTGTTCAGGCTTTTTTATTTCTACAAAGATGGACAGGAAAGTACTTGAAGCCAGAATTATCTAGCAAGAGTAAATTCGCAACCAATCACAGTATCTTAATAGTTGTGTAGAATGTTTTTTAGTGCTGGACAGGCAGGTGGATGCTGGATAATTTTATAGGTGGTAAGAAATTGTGTATATGTTAGTCGATGTGACAGTTCTAACCAGTTTAAGCTTTTAAGTGCTATACAGTGGTGGGTCCTGAAATGGCTATGTGCTGCAAACTTAGCAACTTTGTTACAACATTGCTCAAGTAATAACTTTTAGTGAAGCCTGGAGGTTAGTAAGGATGGGAGCCCCATAAAGAAGGGTGGGAAGGAGACTAGTAGTGGCAAGTGTAGTTGTAGTTGCATGAGTGAGAAAGTTTTTGGCTCTCTAAAGTTTCTCTACTTTTTGATGAGCTTTTCTTATGCAGTTTTGTACATGCATGTCAAATGTTAGATTATCATCCACTATATATTTTGTTATGAGAAGTGATTCAAATTTTGCTTTTTCATGAGACAGGGATTTGGGGAAATAGTAGTAGTTTGGTCTTTTCTGGGTTGAGGATGAGTTGTGAGTTATGAAACCATGTTTCAGTGGCTCATTTATTCCAATGGAGCTCAGGTACTTTGTACTGTAACTTCCCATGGGCGGAGTCTAAACCTTTTGACAGAATCAAATTATGTCCACACATTTCAAACAAATGTTCAAATCTTTAGAACCACAGGAGTTATGACAGAAATATAAATGGCAAACTCTTCGGCACAAGCTATTTTTATATCGGTAGTATTCTTTAGTTTCTCGGTCTTAAACCAATTTTTTTTTAAGTCACAGCAAACACAGTAACTATTCCATTTGTTGTTGTTGTTGTTGTGTCTTTCGGCTTTTCCTGGTTAGGGGTCGCCACAGCGGAACTCCGGTCCTATAATGATTGGCAGTAGATTTTTACGTGCCGAGTTGCCGGCCCTGACGCACAACCTTCAACGAAGGTACGCCCATTCACGCATGTCTCCACACAGAAGACGCTCTAGCTGAGAATCGAACCGGACAATGTCTTACTGGGAGGCGACAATGCTACCGCAGCACCACCACTGCAGTATATCTCAGCAACCACTCAACTACTCAAGTTACACACATACTGGCAGCAGCATTGTATTCATCTAGCTGAGAGCTTTCATATGAGGCTAAAGAGATCTGTCTGTGTTACCTGGTTGTTGAGATATTTAGAAAAATGTGAAAATTATATTTATATAAATTAATAACATAAATGCAACAGTTAATATCTATTTACCTGCACTAGACAGAGGTCAAACATTAATGCAGTTGAGTTTACCTCTGTGTGAGCTTGAAGATGAAATATTTTAAAACCTTGTACACAGCATGGTTTTGGAATTATTGATGCACTTCACACTACTCAAGACTTGTGTGGTATCCTTCAAGGCTCCTGAGACAGTGGAAACCACAACCCAAGCTGCGGAAGCCCTTACAAATGCCTTCTATGAACACCTCCAGGACTGCATGGATCAGGCAATCCCAAATAAAACCAAGACTCTTTCCACAAAGGGTAAACGTCCAGTCTGGTGGACCCCAGCCATTAACAAACTTTACAATAAGAGGAGAAAGCTATTACATGATAGAACAAAATCCATAAAAGGGAAGTCACCCTGATCATTATTAGTAAAAAATACGAGCACTCATAAAATCAACTAAGGCCAATTTTGAGAGAAAAATTGCCATGGATTCAAGGACAATCATAAGGCCTTTTTCAGCTATGTTAGGAACCTGGGTGGAAACTCCCAGATATGCTCAGAATTAGTCCAAAATGATACAAAATCACTGAACCCACAGACGCTGCCAACATACTGGCAGACAGGTTCAGTGCAAACTTCATCCCCTCTCCCCTAAAGGAGAGATAACTATCCCAGCGGAGTGTAGCTCCCAGACATCTCAAATGCGCGGGTGAAAGCTGCTCTCTAAAGCTAAAAACACAGCATCAATGGGACCGGATGGTGTCCCCGGCTGTGTGCTACACAAGCTAAATGAGGAATTAAACCCGCACATAAGGCAGCTGTTTAATCTCAGCCTTACCACAGGATACGTGCCCAAGGAGTGGTGTACGGCAACTGTGGTCCCACTCCACAAAGGCGGTGCCTCTACGGACCCTAGTAATTACTGCCCATAAGCTTAACAAGTCTAGTCTGCAAAGCTATGGAGAGGATCATAATGGAGCTCATAAACAAAGATATAGGGGACTTGCAGACATTGGACCCGACCCAGTCTGGCTTCGTCAAGGGAAGATCATGCCTTGTGAACTTGGTCGACTTCTTGAAACAGTCACCAAGGCCATTGATGAGGGAAAGGCAGTCCATACAGCCTACCTTGACCTTGCAAAGGCTTTCGACACAATACCCCACTCGGGTATTGTAGAAAAACGCATCAGCTTAAATGTAAACCCATATGTCACAAGATGGGTTGCAAACTGGCTTAAGGACAGAACCCACAGGGTTAGAGTTGCTGGCGCCATGTCAGACCCAAGTCGGTCACAAGTGGTGTCCCACAGGGCTCGGTCCTTGGTCTCTATTGTTTGGCATCTACTTCTCAGCCGTACAGGCCCACATGCGCGGACTATGGCTGCCAAAGTTTGCAGACGACTGCAAACTGGGCGCCATAGTGGAAAATGCATCGGACACGGATATCCTTCAGAAGGGACTCACGGAAACAGATAGCTGGTGCCAGAGCCATGGTCTGAAGTTAAACGCCAAATATGTATAGTCATGCCCTTCGGGAAAAACAAGGTAACCCCAAGCTACCATATAGGTGGCAATCCACTAAGCACAGAAGAGGTTAGCAGGGACCTGGGGACCCAGGTTGACAGTGGCCTTTCTTTTGACACTCACATTGCTAAAGTGGTTAGAAAGACCTTCTACATTGCCCACCTGATCATGAAGGGATTCACATCCAGATCTAGTGAGGTCATTGTTCCCCTGTACTCTTCACTTATCAGACCAATGATCGAGTACAATGCCCCATTCGGGATGTATCTCGCCCGACATCTGGAACAATTGGAGAGACCCCAAAAGTTTCTCACCAAAAGGATAAAGGGACTCCAAAATCTGTCATATGCTGCCAGATTGAAGAAACTCCAGCTCTATTCAGTCGCATACCGTCTGCTCAGAGGTGACATGTGCCTGACATACAAGGCCATGTCCAACCTGGAATTAATGGACATGCTCCACCTCAAAAAATCCAAATCCACCAAAACCACTAGAGCAAGCGACTTAAACCTTAGCACAGATATAAATAGGACGTGCTGGAGGGATAGATTTATCACTCAGAGACTCCCTATGCTGTGGAATAGAGTCCCGGTCCATGTGAGGCAGAGCACCTCGCTGGCTCTGTTCAAGAGAAATCTTGACCTGTGGATGGGAGATCGTAGGTTTACCCCGGGAATCATCTCTGTGTCACTGCTGGACAGAGGCACAACAAACTAATGGGTACAGTATTTTTTCATATAAGGGCCACAAAATTCGGGCTAGGCTTATAAATGCCTTGGGGCAGATAGCCTAGTATAAACCTATGAACCTATGAACGTGACTCTTACATTTTTTGAATTAACACAGGTATGAGAAACATGTTCTGTGTAAGAGCTGGCATATACATGCTAAATGCATGCGAAACACATTATCCACAATCTCATACAAGAAAAAAATGAGAAAGTACATTAAAGAACATTTATACAATGGCATTCTTTAAAAAATGTAATCTTTTTTTAATGTCATTGTGTAATAGCAATAATCCACTCCTGGATGTTAAATATAACAGGATTTACCCATGGTTGTCTTTATTTAATCACACAAGCTTTGCCCTCATGATCAAAC
Source organism: Protopterus annectens (assembly GCF_019279795.1). Taxonomy (NCBI): domain Eukaryota; kingdom Metazoa; phylum Chordata; order Ceratodontiformes; family Protopteridae; genus Protopterus; species Protopterus annectens. Next base: position 1,404,241,631 of record NC_056741.1, read on the forward strand.
CACGGCAACTAAGGGTAAATCTTGTGCACTGCAACCCAGTTGTTGGTCATTGCTAAAATTAACATTAGGTGTAGTAATGCTTAAGAGCCCTATTTGAAACTACATCATTTGTTGGCAGACTTGGGAAGAAGAGACATAACCTTACTTTCTCTGATGTCCAGAAAATGATTCTTTGCTTTCCACAAAAAAAGAGGTTAAGATAAAATTGTTAGAGAAATCATCAATGCATGACCAACGCTTAGAAGGATAAGCCACTTAACAACAGAAGTCCTACTTACTACAACAGTAGATGTTCTAATTTGTCATTGCATCAGTGGCATTTTGGGTTATCTGCCAAGGTAAGTCAGTACTAGACAGCTTTCAAAAGTCAGACTCTCTTCTCTCTCTCTTCCTGTGACAGCTGATTCACTGAGCATATCTTGACAGGAAAGACTTTCAGCTGTCACAGGATGTGAGTGTTCAGGCTTTTTTATTTCTACAAAGATGGACAGTAAAGTACTTGAAGCCAGAATTATCTAGCAAGAGTAAATTTGCAACCAATCACAGTATCTTAATAGTTGTGTAGAATGGTTTTTAGTGCTGGACGTGCAGGTGGATGCTGGATAATTTTATAGGTGGTAAGAAATTGTGTATATGTTAGTCGATGTGACAGTTCTAACCAGTTTAAGCTTTTCAGTGCTATACAGTGGTGGGTTCTGAAACGGCTATGTGCTGCAAACTTAGCAACTTTGTTACAACATTGTTCAAGTAATAACTTTTAGTGAAGCCTGGAGGTTAGTAAGGATGGCAGCCCCATAAAGAAGGGTGGGAAGGAGACTAGTAGTGGCAAGTGTAGTTGTAGTTGCATGAGTGAGAAAGTTTTTGGCTCTCTAAAGTTTCCCTACTTTTTGATGAGCTTTTCTTATGCAGTTTTTTACATGCATGTCAAATGTTAGATTATCATCCACTATATAGTTTGTTATGAGAAGTGACTTCAATGGTTGTATTATCAAGAGAAAGAGGACTTTAAATTTTGCTTTTTCATGAGACAGGGATTTGGGGAAATAGTAGTAGTTTGGTCTTTTCTGGGTTGAGGATGAGTTGTGAGTTATGAAGCCATGTTTCAGTGGCTCATTTATTCCAATGGAGCTCAGGCACTTTGTACTGTAACTTCCCATGGGCGGAGTCTAAACCTTTTGACAGAATCAAATTATGTCCACACATTTCAAACAAATGTTCAGATCTCTAGAACCACAGGAGTTATGACAGAAATATAAATGGCAAACTCTTCAGCACAAGCTATTTTTATATCTGTAGTATTCTTTAGTTTCTCGGTCTTAAACCAATTTTTTTTTAAGTCACAGCAAACACAGTAACTATTCCATTTGTTGTTGTTGTTGTGTCTTTCGGCTTTTCCTGGTTAGGGGTCGCCACAGCGAAACTCCGGTACGCTAATGATTGGCAGTAGATTTTTACGTGCCGAGTTACCGACCCTGACGCATAACCTTCAATGAATGTACGCCCATTCACGCATGTCTCTACACAGAAGACGCTCTAGCTGAGAATCGAACAGGACGACGTCTTACTTGGAGGCGACAACGCTACCGCAGCACCACCACTGCAGTATATCTCAACAACCACTCAACTACTCAAGTTACACACATACAGGCAGCAGCATTGTATTCATCTAGCTAAGAGCTTTCATATGAGGCTAAAGAGATCTGTCTGTGTTACCTGGTTGTTGAGATATTTAGAAAAATGTGAACATTATATTTATATAAATTAATATCATAAAAACAGCAGTTAATATCTATTTACCTGCTCTAGACAGAGGTCAAACATTAATGCAGTTGAGTTTACCTCTGTGTGAGCTTGAAGATGAAATATTTTATAACCTTGTACACAGCATGGTTTTGGAATTATTGATGCAAATGTGAAGAAGCAATATTTGACGCCTCGAGGCGTCAGTAGGCATTAACTGCAGATGCACCTGGAGGCATCACTCAGATGTAATGAGTTAAAGCTTCCTGAGTAATTTTTTTGGAGGTGAACCATGTTGTTAGATGGGCAAATGAGAGTGGAATCATCTATGTATTATATTAGGGTGGCTTGCTGTGTGGAAGTGTAAAGGGTGTTGGTGAAAATGTTAAAGAGGAAGGACCAAGGATAGAGCCTTGTGGTGCACTGGTGGTGACTGAGAGTTGAAGAGAGAGCATGGAGAGCCATTTTACTAACTGATACCTATTGGACTGGTAGCTTTTGAACCATAGAAGAGTGGGCTGAGAGACACCTAGTGAGGACATCTGATGTAGGAATTTGCTGTGACAAACTTTGTTGAAAGCTTTAGGCAAGTCTGGAAATAAGGAAAAAACTAGTTTGCCATTACCTCTAGATTTATTGACAGCATTTGTATGGGTTAGAAGGGTAGTGCTAGTGCTATGGGAAGGATGGAAGCCATGTTTTGTAGGGAAAAAGAGTTCTTCCTGCAGGAGATAGTCCAGCTATTGTTTTTGAACACTTGTTTTCAAGTATTTTGGTGAGGGGAGATAAGATTGCTATAGATCTAAAGTTATTAATGTCTGTTGAATTTCCTACTTTGTGCAGAGGGGTAATGTGTGACCTTTTCCAGAGAGAGGGAACACGGAATTCTTGGACAGACCTATTTATAAGGATTGAGACAGAATAGGTAATGCTCTTGGCTGCTGTTTTTAGGAACTCGCTTGGAAGGTTATCAGCTGAGGAACAGCATGGTTTAAGTTTAAGCGTAGTTTTATATAGAATGTGGGCACAGATTTGAAGGTGAAAGAGGATATGGGGATATGTGGCTGTTGGGCAGGGAAAGAGATTAGATGTTGAGAAATCCTTAGCTAGAGATGCTATACTATCTATAAAATAAGAGCTCAACTGTATTGGAGTTTCAAGTGATGAGTTATCTGGAGAGGGGTTTGGGTTGAACTTTTGGCCATGATGCAAGATTTCTTTAATAGATGTCCACAATTTTTTAGGATTGTATTTAGTATTATTCTGAAAGTTGTTGTAGTACATTTTTTGTCTTCATTTATTTGCTTTTTAGTCTGACTGAAAAACATTTTGAAGTTTTCAAGACATTGAGGTGTTTTATATTTTTTTGCCATTCTTTCCATGCATTTTCTCTATCCTGCATTAGTATCCTACTCTTTTTGAATAGAAAAATTGCAATTCTAGGAGGTGCAAGCTATTCAGGATACTCAAGAAAGTGTGTAACTTGAGCTGCCTGTGCACTTCTGAGGCACATAGAATTTTTTTCTCCCTTGCATTTTGGATCAGGACAAAGCACTGGTAGATTGATGGCTTAATTCAAGGTAAATTCAGAAACAATTTTTGGGCACAAGTGATGGATTAGTGCATAACGCAATCCTTTCCATGTGAAAAAATCAAATAAGACTGAACCATCATGACAGCTTGCAGCTCAGAGATTTGCCATCCAGATGTCAGAGCAATAAATACATCTGTCTTCCAAGTAATGAACCACAGATCAGTCTGGGATGGACATTCAAAAGGAGGGAATGTCAATTTTTCAAGAACAAAGCTGAGATCCCAAGGAGGAGGAATTTGCTTTCATAGTTTCATAGGCAGGTACTAGGCTATCTTCCCGAGGGCATTTATAAGCCTAGCCAGAGTGTGTAGTCTTTCACCGCCCCATTGATTAATTAACTGAGCCTCTCTCAAGCAGAGCCAATGAAGTGATCCCAGGGGTGTAATTTTCTGTTACCCAACCACTAGTCAAGGTTTCTCTTGAAGAGTGTTAGTGAGGGGCTCTGCCTGATGCAATTTGGAATTTTGTTCAAAGCAAGGGGAGTGTCTGTGACAGGAATCTATCCCTCCGTCATATTCTATTTATTGTTGTGGCGAGGTTTAGCTCACTAGAGTGCATGGATTTCTTTAGGTGGAGCATGTCCATCAATTCTGAGTTGGACATGGCTTTGTAAGTCAGGCAGAGATCACCTCTGAGTAAGCGATATGCCACTGAGTACAGCCGGAGTTTTTTTTCAGTCGGGCTACATAGGACATATGTTTGAGACTAGTAATCCTCTTGGTGAGTTACTTTTGTGGTCTTTCCAGCTGTTGGTAGTGTCTTGTGAGGTACATCCCAAATGGGGCATTGTACTCTATGATGGGTCTAGCCCAGGGTGGTGGTGCTGCGGTAGTGTTGACGCCTCACAGTAAGACGCTGTCCGGTTCAATTCTCAGCTAGAGCGTCTTGTGCGTGGAGAAATGCGTGGATGGGCGTACCTTCGTTGAAGGTTGTGCGTCAGGCCTGGCAAGCCGGTATGTAAAAATCAACTGCCAATGATTAGCGGACTGGAGTTCCGCTGTGGTGACCCCTAACCGGGAAAAGCCAAAAGACACAAACTCTATGATGGGTCTAATGAGTGATGAGTAGAGGGGCACTATAACCTCTTTATTTCTAGATGCGAACCCTTTAGTAATTAGATGGGCCACATAGAAGGATTTCCTAACTACTTTTGGCAATATGATTGTCAAAGAAGAGATTACTATCTACCTGATCTCTTATTACCTCTTCTGTATCAAGGGGGCTGCCACCTATGTGGTAATTCGTGGGTGTTTTGTTTTTCCCAAACGGGATGACTATGCATTTTTTGGCATTTACCTTTAGGCCATGACTTTGACACCAGGTGTCCGTCTCAGTAAGGCCCTTTTGGAGGATATCCGTGTCAGCTGGAGAGTCAATTATGACAATCAGTTTGCAGTCATCGGCGAACTTGGTTAGCCATAGTCCTCCTGTGTTTGCCTGTACTTCTGAGAAGTATATGCCGAACAATAGGGGTCCCAGGACCGAACCTTGCGAGACACCACTTGTGACTGGTTTAGAGTCGGACCTGGAGCCCGCAATTCTTACCGCGTGAGTTCTGTCTGTAAGCCAGTTGGCAGCCCATCTCGTGACGTAGGGGTTTATGTTCAGGCTGGTGAGTTTTTCTGTAATAACTGAGTAGGGAATGGTGTCAAAAGCCTTGGCGAGGTCAAGGTAAGCTGTATGAACCACCTTTCCCTCGTCTATGGCCTTGGTGACTGCCTTGAAGAAGTCAACCAGGTTTAATAGGCATGATCTGCCCTTAACAAAGCTGAACTGGGTCGGGTCAAGTGTTTGGAAGTTCCCAATGTCTTTGTTAATGAGTTCCATGATGATGCGCTCCATAGCCTTGCAGACCAGGCTAGTCAGGCTTATGGGGCATTAGTTACCAGGGTCAGTTGTGGCCCCTCCTTTGTGGAGAGGAATAACCGTTGCTGTGCACCATTCTATGGGCACGTAGCCTGTGGAGAGGCTGAGGTTGAACAGTGTGTTTAGGTGGGGGGTTAGTTCGTTCTGTAGTTCGTGCAAGACACAGCCTGGGACACCATCTGGTCTCACTGACACTGTGTTTTTGGCTTTTAAAAGGGTTGTTTACACCTGTGCGTCTGTGATTTTTGGGACACTACACTTTTCCGGTAATTGTTGTGGGCCCTTTTGGAGGTGGGAGGGGGGTGAAGTTTGCACTGAGTCTATCTGCCAGGATGCTGGCAATATCAGTAGGTTCAGTATATTTTGTGCTATTTTGCACTAGTTCAGTGCATATCTGCGTGTTGCCACTTAGATTCTTAACATAGCTAAAGAAGGTTTTGTGGTTATCATTTGAATCCTTGGCTATTTTTCTTTCAAAGTTAGCCTTGGATGATTTCAGGAAGGACCTCAGTTTCTTACTGATACTGATCAGGGATGTCTTTCCTTCTTGGGATTTGATTTTTTTCTGAACTAGTTTCCTCCTTCTACTGTACAGCCTGTTTATTGCAGGGTTCCACTAAACTGGTTTCCTTCTCTTAGAGGAGTGAGTCTTGGTTTTGCTAGGGATGGCACGATCCACGCATCCTTGTATGTGCTCACAGAGTGTATTTGTAAAGGTTTCTGCATCTTGGGCAGCATTATCCTTTAGCGTGGGGGCTGTGAAACTTACCACCTCTGTCTTAAGTAAGGTGAAGTTTGCTTTAGAAAAGTTTTTTACTGTGGTTTCCTTAGTTGGGGGTGGTGGTGGTGGGGTGTGGACATCCAGAGTGATTAGTTTATGGTCTGATCTAACCAGTGATGGGTTGACCTCTGGTGTGGAACACCTGTCACCCATGTTGGTGATGACCAGGTCCAATATGTTTTCACCTCTGGTAGGGGAGTTTACCAGCTGATCCAGGGCATTTGAGTTGATGAATTCCAGGAAGCGCTGGGCCTGGGAATTTGTACTCGAGTAGTTTTCCCAGTGAATGGTAGGGTAATTGAAATCGCCCAATATCAGGGTGTTTGGTAGGACCTTCATGTTTTCCAGTGTCTCCAGAAAGGTGGAGTGGTGGTCCTGGGTCATGGAGGGTGACTTGTAGCAGGCCACAATTTGCATTGCAGATTTGCCCGATGTTAGTTGCACATGGATGATCTCAGAGGTATCATGCTGCGCCACTAACCTGGAGGTGCAGGTATCCTTAATGAATATGGATACACCCCCTCCTTTTGTGTTTCAGTCCGTGTTCTGTGGCCGAAACGTGTGGTATGAGTTGTAGCCCGGTAGTGCTGGGGTGCTCTCTGGAGCCTTGAACCAGGTTTCAGTTACTTTACAGATGTCAACGTTCTCCATACTGAGGAGTGCTTCGAGTGCATGCATTTTGAGATTTAAACTCCTGGCACTGAGTAGCATAACCCTCAGTTTTTTGTTAATTGTGCTGTTTACAGAGGTGGGTTTGACTTTTGAGCCTTGCCTATAAAAGGCACTATGGGGGCAGCAATAGCCTTTGCCAGTATTCGAAAGCCTAGGGGGTGACAGGTGCAAGCCATCTCTTGCGAAGCAACGCAGCTTGTCAAGTATGTCATCCCAGGCTGACAGACACTGGATCCCCTTTGAATGATACCAGAAGCTTAGCCAATTGTTGAAATTGATCATTTTTTCTTTATACTGAGGTATCATTCTTGATGAGGGCAGGATACTACTCAGGGTCAGGGTCATACCAGCCTGGGCTACATGATCAGAGAGCTCTTCCATGTCTCTTTTCATGTAGTCCAGGGAGGTATGTCTCAGGTCATTCACACCAACATGAACACTGACAGAGTCATATTTGTATTTGTTCTGGAGTGACCTGAGTGCTTGTGTTATGTGGCGGATTCTGGCTCCCGACAGGCAGCTAACAGTAACCTTCTGCGTGTCCAGCCTAGTGAGTGGGACGTCAGTGTGCCTGACAACAGAGTTACCTATTACTAGTGTGTTAGGTATGTTATTTTGCCTTAAGGGCTGTGATTGTGTGGCACTCTGATTTTGTGTTTTATGTGTTGTCTGGTTTGTGATGGGAAGTGCAGGTTATTTGGGTGTCTGCTTTGGAGGTCTCTGATTATTTTGCAAGTTTTTTTTAGAGCCTCCGAGTATGATTTTTGTGTATTTATGTGTATTTTTTGCCAGTGCTGTTTTAGTAGGTCTGTGTGCGGCTGGAGTTGTGGTGCAAGTGTTAACCTTCTCCTCTTGACTGCCTGTTCCAGTCTTGGGTGGAGAGAGCTTAGCTTCCAGTTTGGCTGTATAACTGCATCTCTCGCATATGTTAGTGTTTTGTGGTAGTAGGAGAGGGTTGTCTGTGTACATGAGGCAGATGTAACATTGCCTCAGGATACCCAGATTCACCAGCTGGACTGGAGAGTGCACCTGAAGTTGCCCTTTGGTCATGCCTGAATAGTAGGATGAGCTGCTTAGTCGCTTGGTTGGTGAGGGGTGAATAAAGAGCCTTGCACTGCTGGGCAATCAGTGTCAGGGTATATTAGTGCTTGCCATTAGGTCTGAGCAAGTGCTTTTGATGGGGTCTAATGTGCAATACTCCTTCCATAAACTGTTTGACCACAGAGAGACTAAAGAGGGGCATCCATGGGCAGACAAGCTCAGAGTGATGCAAGATGCACTCTGATAGAAGCATGTGACAAGCCATCTTTAAGTAGCTCACACAAGTATTTCAAACCAGAGTAGTCGAAACCCTTCTGTGACCTCTAATTGACTAGGCACCACCTAGAAAACCTCCTCTCCTTTTAAATGTAAGATTTTCTATTTGCAGGTTTTCTTGCCTCCTTAAATACCTGCTACACATCCTCAAGGAACAAGTGCATAAGAGGTAGAAAAACAAACCATCCAGGTTGTCAGTTGCAATTGCTCTAAACGGGTGTACAGGTATACCACAAACTCCTGATGCTGTGTGAGCAGATCCAGTCTGTGAGGACGCTTCTGGTAACTGTACTTGGCCAATTCCATTAAAACGGACAACTTTGACTGGCCAGGAGGAAGTTACCACAATTACCTTTGGTAATTCTTTCTGAATCTTTAGAAGTACCTTTAGAATCACTGGAAAGGGAGAAAATACATACAAGAACATTCCCAACTATGTGAATGACAGAGTGTCTGTCTTTCAAGCTTATCTTCTAAGCACGGCTACAAGGATATCCTGACCAGAATTTTTCAGTTGTCTGTTTTGAAAGGAGGGAAAAAGATCTACATGGGGTATTCCCCACATCTGGATCAAGCCCTGGAAGGGACTCTACATGAAGCTTCTGATCGTGATGGTCTGTCCAGCATCTACTTAGTCTAACACTGTGTTTTGCTGTGATAGAATGCATGAGGCCTGAAGAGTCAGAGAATGTTGTACAGCCAGCTAGCAAGCTATTAATGAAAACTTTTGCTTGTTCAAGTATCACATCACAGTAGTGCTGTTTGTGACCACTAGACAACCTGGAGTCCATAGGTAGTAAAGAACATTTAAGGCATGAATCACTGCCAACGTCTCTTTAATGTTTATATCATTTGGTGTATTCTGAGGACCCCACAAGCCTTGCACTTGAACTCCTATGGACATTACTCCCCACTCAAAATCTAAGAGTCCATCTGTACAGACTGGAATGGGGATCTGAAGAGAGAAAGGGTGTCCTGGATTCACAGACAGTTGATCATGCCACCACTGCAGTTATAGTTTCACGAATCCCAAAACAGGTACCTGAAAATCCAATTGATGAAGGTACTGGGTCTAACAATTTTTCAACTACCACTGAATTTTTCCCATGTGTTGTCTGGATAGTGTAATAAGAGGATCACTGATGCCATGAGGCCACGAATTTTGAGGAAATCTTTTGCTGAAGTCACGTCTAGAAGAGAGAAATCCAAGAACATGCTCTAATAAGTCATAAGTTTGTTTTCTGGCATGAAGGCCACCCATTTTACTGCGTTTATCCAACACCACAGGAAAACAAATATGTCTTTGTGCATGTATGTTTTTTTTTTAGGTGCAACAGAATTGAATTGGGGGGCACTCAAGTTAGAATCCATCAAATAAGGGGAGAGAACACCAGCTAGAATAACACAACCACCACAATTAGCTGTCTGCAGAACACTCATCCAAGGAAACCACACAGTTATAATTAGTAGCTAATGAATTAAAATAAGCACTTAAAGTTCCCAGAAATAATTATGTCCCAACAAAACTACACTCTGACAAACTACTATAATCACAAAAAAAAATGTTTTAAATGTGTTCAGAATTCTTGTATTATAGTCAGAAGTTAAACATTTTCCAATATACAAAATCCAAACACCAAAACAACCAGTGTTATCAAATCAGTGTTACAAAATAGCTCCACACACTTTAACCACTTTAAACTATATTTTCTTGTCAAGACAGGAAAAAACTCCACAGTGCGTTCAAAAACTTAATTTGCAGCAAAATCACAATCTGATGTTAAAAGCACACACAGAAGAGTTATACATATAGTAAACAGTATATAAATGCTGAAAAAAGTCCAAGTTATACAAAATGTAAGACAGACAACAAATTCACAGTTCTGACTGTACATGGCAGCCTCTGGTGTTTAACAGTACACATACACACTGCACTTCTCAGAGAAACACTGAAAGTTTCCTCAGAAACAGTAAAAACAAGCACTCATCAAAGAAAGAAGCCAAATAAACAAAGCAACAACAGTAAATTCCCACAGGAATTACTGTACATACTGACAGAATGGCAATACTAAAATATTTTTAAAATAAGTATAAAATAGAAAAAAAATAAGAAATCTATTAACACTAATATATGCAGGAGATGCAATTATACAGCCAAACTGGAGGCAAAGCTCTCTCAACCCAAGACTGGAACTGACAGTCAAGAGGAGATTGTAATACTTGCAACACACCACCAGTCTCTCATAGACTTAATAAACCAACACCAGCAAATAACACACATGAATACATGAAAACATACTCGGAGGCTCTAAATGAAAATCTGCAAAAGCAACAGACCTCCAAAGAAGATATCCAAGCAACCTGCACACCCCATCACCAACCACGAAACACATTCTTCTCATAATTAGTGTACCACGCAATCACAGCCCTTAAGGCAAAACAACACACTAGTAATTGGCGACTCTACAGTCAGGCATACTGATGTCCCACTAACTAGGCTGGACAAGGAGAAGGTTACAGTTAGCTGCCTGTCGGGTGCCAGGATCCACCACATAACACAAGCACTCAGGTCACTCCAGAACAAGTACAAATACGACTCTGTCATTGTCCATGTTGGTGTGAATGACCTCAGATGTACCTCCCTGGACTAAATGAAGAGAGATATGGAAGAGCTCTCTGATCATGTAGCCCAGGCTGGTATGACCCTGACCCTAAGTAGCATCCTGCCCTCACCAAGAATGATGCCACAGTATAAAGAAAAAAATGATCAATTTCAACAATGGGCTAAGTTTCTGGTGTCATTCAAAGGGGATCCAGTATCTGTTCACCTGGGATGACATGCTCGACAAGCCACGTTGCTGCGCAAGAGATGGCTTGCACCTGTCACCCTTAGGCTTTCGAATACTGGCCAAGGCTCTTGCCGCCACCATAGTGCCTTTTTTAGGCAAGGCTCAAAAGACAAACCCACCACCATAAATAGCACAAGTAACCAAAAACTGAGGGTAAAGCTACTCAACGCCAGAAGTCTAAACCTCAAAATGCACGCACTCAAGGCACTCCTCATTATGGAGAACATCGACATCTGTGCAGTAACAGAAACCTGGTTTAAGGCTCCTGAGAGCACCCCAGCACTACCAGGCTATAACTCATACCATACCTTTCGGCCACAGAACCAGGACTGAAACACAAAAGGCGGGGGTGTATCCATATTCATCAAGGATACCCACATCTCCAGGTTAGTGGTGCAGCACAATGCATCAGAGATCATCCATGTGCAACTAATAACGGGCAAAACTGCAATTCAAATTGTAGCTTGCTACGGATCACCCACCATGACCCAGTACCCCCATTCCGCATTTCTGGAGACAATGGGAAATATGAAGGTCCTACCAAACACCCTAATACTGGGTGATTTCAATTACCCAAACATAAACTGAGAGAACTACTCAAGTACTAACTCCCTTGCCCAATGCTTCCTAGAATTCATAAACTCGAAAGCCCTGGATCAACTGGTCAACACCACCACCACAGGGAACAACATATCGGACTTGGTCATCACCAATATGGGCGGCCGGTGTTCCACACCGGAGGTCAACCCCTCGCTGGTTAGATCAGACCATAGACTAATCACTTTGGATATCCACATTCAGCCCCCACCCCCAATCTAGAAAACCACTGTGAAAAACTTTTCAAAAGCAAACCATGTTACTTAAGACAGAGGTAGAAAGGTTCACAGCCCCCATGCTAAAAGACAATGCTGTCCAATCTGCTGAAACCTTTACAAAGGCACTCTGTGAGTATCTGCAGGAATGCATGGATCATGCTATCCCAAGTAAAACCAAGACTCACTCCGCCAAGAAAAGGAAACCAATCTGGTGGACCCCTGCCATAAACAAGCTATACAACAGAAGGGGGAAACTAGTACAGAAAAGAGTAAAATCCCAAGAAGGAAAGACATCCCTGATCAGTATCAGCAAGAAACTACAATCCCTCATTAAATCATCCGAGGCTAGTTTCGAAAGAAAACTTGCCAATGACTCCAAAGATAACCACAAAGTGTTCTTTAGCTATGTCAAGAACCTAAGTGGAAACTCTCAGATCTGCTCTGAGTTAGTGCAGAATGGTACAAAATACACTGAACCAACTGATATTCCCAACATTCTGGCAGACAGGTTTAGTGCAAACTTCACCCCTCTCTCACCCCCTAAAGGGCCCATAACCATGTGAGAAAAATGTAGGGCCCCATCAATCACCGACACACAGGTTAAAACAGCCCTATCGAAAGCCAAAAACACAGCTTCAATGGGACCAGACAATGTCCCAGGCTGTGTCTTACAAGAGCTCCAAAATGAAATAGTCCCTTACCTAAACACACTGTTCAAACTCAGCCTCTCTACAGGCTATGTACCCACAGAGTGGTGCACAGCAACAGTTATTCCACTCCACAAAAGTGGAGCCACAACAGACCCCAGGAACTATTGCCCTATAAGCCTGACTAGCCTGGTCTGTAAGGCTATGGAGCGCATCATCATGGAACTCATTAACAGAGACATTAGGAACCTCCAAACCTTAGACCCTACCCAGTTTGGCTTTAAGGGCAGATCATGCCTCCTAAACCTGGTGGACTTTTGAGACCGTTACCAAGGCATTAGACGAGGGAAAGGAGGTCCACACAATCTACCTAGACCTTGAAAAGGCTTTTGACACCATTTCTCATTCTAGTATTATAGACAAGCTCACCAGCTTGAACATAAACCCCTACGTCATGAGATGGGTTGCCTACTGGCTCATGGATAGAATACACATGGTGAGAGTTGCAGGCTCTACGTCCGACTCTAAACCAGTTACAAGTGGTGTCCCCCGGGGCTCAGTCCTAGGACCCCTCCTGTTTGGTATATACTTCTCAGAGGTACAGGCAAGCATAGGAGGGCTATGGCTGACCAAGTTCGCAGACGACTGCAAACTCGGGGCCATAATTGATTCTCCGGCTGATACAGACACCCTCCAGAAGGGTCTCACTGAGACGGATACCTGCTGTCAAAATCATGGCCTCAAGCTAAATGCTAAAAAGTGCATAATCATCCCCTTTGGAAAAAATAAACTACCCGCGAACTACCACATAGGTGGTAGTGCCCTAAATACAGAAAATGTAATAAGGGATCTAGGGACCCAAGTAGATAGTAATCTCTCCTTTGATAATCATATTGCCAAGGTGGTTAGAAAATCCTTCTATGTGGCCCACCTAATCACAAAAGGGTTCACATCTAGAACAAAAGAGGTTATTGTGCCTCTCTACTCATCACTCATTAGACCCATCATAGAACACAATGCCCCATTTGGGATGTACCTTACAAGACACCTGCAACAGCTGGAAAGATCACAAAAGTACCTCACCAAGAGGATTACTGGCCTCAAACAGATGCCCTATGCAGCCCGACTCAAGAAACTCCAACTGTACTTGGTTGCATACTGCTGACATACAAGGCCATGTCCAACCCAGAATTGATAGACATGCTCCACCTAAAAAAACAAATCCCAGAGAGCCACACGCTCTAGAAATATAAACCTCACCACAACGATAAATAGGACATGCTGGAGGGATAGATTCTCCCCATGCTTTGGAACAGGATTCCAATATACATCAGGCAGAGCCCCTCACTAACACTCTTCAAGAGAAAACTTGACGGGTGGATGGGAAATGGAAAATTTACCCCAGGGATCACTGAAGTGGCTCTGCTGGACAGTTGTGCAGGGAACTAATGGCTCTGCTGGACAGAGGCACAGGGAACTAATCTAATGGGGTGGCTAAAGCCAAAACATTCTGGCTAGGCTTATAAATGCCCTTGGGCAGATAGCCTAGTACTTACCTATGAACCGAAAATGAGAGGAAGGGGGTCACCAAATGGGGGTTACATGAGTAGTAGGCCAAACAATTAGCAATGGATCCTGTGAAGAGTCTGAGGATTTTCTTCTCTGGACGTCAGAAAAAGACTGAACATTCACTTCCTGTGACAGCTAAAGGCTTCTCTGTCAGGATACGCTCAGCCAACTGGCTGTCACAAGAGGGGAGTATGAGTTTTTGAAAGTTGGCCAGTACTGGGTTACCTTGGCAGGTAATCCAGAATGCCAGTGAGGCTGTGGGAATAATGAACATCTTCGCTAACAGACACTAAGATACCACAGGTACTTAGATTGTATGAACAACTGAAGAGAATAAGGAACAAGACCGCATAGGTATGGGAGTGGAATTCTGCACATGTCAGCACCTTAGCAGGCAAAGACCAAATCCGTCCTTGCAAGGAATACAGACACTTGTGATATGACCAGATCACAGAATGAAGAAAGTGAGGAATTCCAAATGCCACTGAAAAATATATCAAGTGAAAAAGACCCCAAGTGTGTACTTTTTACACACACACACACACACACACACACACACACACACATACACACAAAAGTCTAGTCATAGGGGATTCCATTGTGAGAAACACAGATGTCTCTCTCATTAAGCTGGATAAGTAAAAGGTTACAGTCAGCTGTCTGTCAGGTGCCAGGATACTCCAATATCACACATGCACTCAAGTCTCTAAACAACAGGTACTGTTATGCCTCCGTCATAGTCCATGTTGGTGTAAACGACTTGAGACATATCTCTCTCGACTATATGAAGAGAGCACTCGGACTATGTGTCTCAGGCAGGTATGTCCCTAGCCTTAAGCAGAATTTTACCTTCACCTAGGATGATGCCTCAATACAAACAAAACATGACTGACTTCAATAATTGGCTTAGTTTCTGGTGTCATTCTAAGGGCATCCAGTATCTGTCAGCCTGGGATGACATGATCGACAGATCTCAATGTTTTGCCAGAGATGGTCTTCATCTGTCACCCCTGGGATTTCGGCTACTGGCTAAGGTTCTTGCCATCCCCATAGTGCCTTTTTAGGCACTGTCTTAAGGAAAGGACAAAATTTCCAAAGGAAAAACTCAATCTAAAACCAACCTTAAAGTTATGCTGCTAAATACTAGGAGTTTTAAAACTAAACTGCACTCACTGGAAGCAGTCCTCACCATGGAAGACGCAGACATTTGTGCAGTCACGGAGAACTGGTTCAAGGCTGTGGAGAGCACCCCAGCCATCTGGATTCCACCTCCTTCCACACGTTCAGACCACAAACAAACTAAAGGAGGCTGTGCATCAATATTCTTAAAAGGGCCTTACAGAAACAGATGCCTGGTGCCAGAGCCATGGGCTCAAGCTTAATGCCAAGAAATGTACAGTTATCCCATTTGGAAAAAAACATGTACCCATGAATTACCACATAGGTGGCAGGACACTACACATCGAAAGTGTGATGAGAGACTCAGGGACACAGGTGGACAGTGGTCTCACTTTCGATAACCACATTGCCACAACAGTCAGGAAATCCTTCTATGTGGCATACCTCATCACTAAGGGCTTTTCATCCAGAAAAAAGGAGGTCATTGTCCCACTGTACTCATCCCTCATTAGACACATTATAGAATACAACACCCCGTTTGGTATGTACCTCACAAGACATCTGAAACAGCTGGAAAGGCCACAGAAATACCTCACTAAAAGAATCACAGGCCTAAAGCAGATGCCATATACTGACCATCTAAAAAAACTCCAGCTATACTCTGTGGCATATCATCTACTCAGAGGCGATCTCTGCTTAAAATACAAGGCCATGTCAAACCCTGAGCTGTTGGACATGCTCCACTTAAAGACATTCCAATCCCTCAGAGCCACACGCTCCAGGGATCTAAACCTTGTCATCACAATGAACAAAACATGCTAGAAGGATAGGTTCCTGACCCAGAGACTCCCCATACTCTGGAATAGACTGCCCATACATATCAAGCAGAGCGCCTCATTGGCTCTCTTCAAAAGGAACCTTGATGATTGGATGGGAGATAGGAAATTCACGCCGGGGATCATGTCAGTCGCCCTGCTAGAGTGGGGCCCGGAGAAGTAAATATTGTGGGAAGAAATATCCAGGGAATTGTTATGGCTAGGCTTGCATAAGCCCTAGGGCCGACAGCCTAGTACCAACCTGTGAACCTATAAGGTAAACACACCTCCAGATTGGTTAAACAGTATGATTCCTTGGAGATACCTCAAGTGCAACTAACTGTTGGTAGGACACCTATTCAAGTCATTGTCAGCTACAGGACCCCCCTCCATGAATCAGGACACCCACTCTGCCTATTTGGATCTATCTACTTGAGTCTATCAAGATACATCCGAACACCATGGTTTTGGGAAACTAACTACCCATCCATTGACTGGGTAAATTACTCGTGCTTAAACTAACTTACCCAAAGGTTCCTCGACTTCGTTAACTGCAACGCCCTGGACCAGATGGTTGACACCCCCATAAGGAGTGCCAATATCCTGGATCTGGCACCTACCAATATGGGGGACCACTGTAGCACCCCCACTGTGAGGTCTTCCCTGGTGAGATCTGACCACAAATCAGTCTCATTCGACATAACTATCACACCTGTCCCACCCCCCAGCAACAGCTAAACTAAATAACTTCTCCAAAGCAGACAACAACCTCTTAAAGGACAGTATAAACAACTTCAGTGCACCTCCCCCCTCAGATGGAACTGGCAACTATGCCGAGTTCTAATCTATACCAATGCTTTATACAAACACCTGTATAACTGCATTGACTTAGCCATATCTGATTGGACCAAAACAAGCTCCTCAGGTGAAAACAAACCTGCCTGGTGGACAACTGCGATTAACAGGCTTTACAATAAGAGGTGTGACATCTGGAAAGAGGAAGGAGGACAAGGAGACCTGGTGGTGGAATGAAGAAGTATAGGAGAGTATTCAGAGAAAGAGGTTGGTGAAGAAGAAGTGGGATTGACAAAGAGAGGAAGAAAATAGACAAGAGTATACAGAGATGAGGTGCATGGCAAAGAGAGAGGCGGTGAAGGCTAAGGATAAGGCGTATAAAGAGCTATATAAAAGGTTGGACACTAAGGAGGGAGAAAAGGACCTGTACTGATTGGCTAGACAGAGGGACCGAGCTAGTAAAGATGTGCAGCAGGTAAGGGTGATAAAGGATAATGAGGAAAACACTCACAAGTGAAGAGAGTGTGTTGAGCAGATGGAAAGAGTACTTTGAGGGGCTGATGAATGAGAGGGAGAGAAGGTTGGATGATGTACGGATAGTGAATCATGAAATGCAGTGGATTAGCAAGGAAGAAGTAAGGATAGCTATGAAGAGGATGAAGAACAGAAAGGCTGTTGGTCCAGATGACATACTTGTGGAAGCATGGAGGTGTTTAGATGAAATGGCAGTGGAATTTTTAACTAGATTGTTTAATGAAATCTTGGAAAGTGAGAGGATGCCTGAGGAATGGAGAAAAAGTGTTTTGGTACCGATTTTTAATAATAAGGGTGATGTGCATAGCTGTAGTAACTACAGAGGGATTAAACTGATCAGTCACAGCATGAAGTTATGGGAAAGAGTAGTGGAAGCTAGGTTAAGAAGGGAGGTGATGATTAGTGATCAGCAATATGGTTTCATGCCAGGAAAGAGCACTACAGATGCGATGTTTGCTCTGAGAGTGTTGATGGAGAAGTACAGAGAAGGTCAGAAGGAGTTGCATTGTGTCTGTGGATTTAGAGAAAGCATATGACAGGGTGCCTAGAGAGGAGTTGTGGTATTGTATGAGGAAGTTGGGAGTGTCAGAGAAGTATGTAAGAGTGGTACAGGATATGTACAAGGTAGTGTGACAGCGGTGAGGTCTGCGGTGGGAGTGACGGATGCGTTTAAGGTGGAGGTTAGATTACATCAAGGATCAGCTCTGAGCCCTTTCTTATTTGTAATGGTGACGGACAGGTTGACAGACGAGATCAGACAGAAGTCTCCATGGACTATGATGTTTGCAGATGACATTGTGATCTGTAGTGAGAGTAGGGAACAGGTGGAGGAGACCCTGGAGATGTGGAGATATACTCTAGAGAGAAGAGGAATGAAGGTCAGCAGGTCTAAGACAGAATATATGTGTGTGAATGAGAGGGAGGATAGAGGAATGGTGAGGATGCAGGGAGTAGAGGTGGTGAAAGTGAATGAGTTTAAGTACTTGGGATCAACAGTTCAGAGTAATGGTGAGTGTGGATGAGAGGTGAAGAAGAGAGTACAGGCAGGATGGAGTGGGTGGGGAAGAGTGTCAGGAGTGATTTGTGACAGACGAGTACCAGTAAGAGTGAAAGGGAAGGTCTACAAGAGGGTAGTGAGACCAGCTATGTTATACAGGTTGGAGACAGTGGCATTGACAAAAAGGCAGGAGTCAGAGCTTGACGTGGCAAAGTTGAAGATGTTAAGATTTGCACTGGGTGTGATGAGGATGGACAGGATTAGGAATAAGTATATCAGAAGGTCAGCCCAGGTTGGAAGGTTTGGACACAAAGCCAGAGAGGCAAGATTACGTTGGTTTGGACATGTGCTGAGGAGGGATGCAGAGTATTTTGGGAAAAAGATGCTAAGGATGAAGCTGCCAGGTAACAGGAAAAGAGGAAGGCCTAAGATAAGGTTTATGGATGTGGTGAGAGAGGACATGCAGGTGGTTGGTGTGACAGAGCAAGATGCAGAGGACAGGAAGAAATGGAAACAGTTGACCCGCTGTGGCGACCCCTAACGGGAGCAGCCGAAAGAAGAAGACGACAATAAGAGGAAGAAAATGCTGTCTAAGAGTAAGAGGGAGTGAGCCCTAAATTGGAAACACTCCCTCCTCAGCTTAAAGCTTAAGCTGCCTTTGTTCATGCTATACCCCTGGCTAACCATCCCCACTGCACTGTTTGTAAGGATTCAATCAGAGATCACCTGTATCCCCTAGTATATTTGTTAAATCACTGATATGTTCCTTCTAACTCAGACATATACATTGGCTTTGTCCCTGCTCTAACCCTGACTGATACTTCTCTCCTCAATCATGCTCTCTTCATACTTCGCTAACCTTTTGTACATGGATGTTGACCTGAATTAACCAGTTACTTAACATCCCACTAGTATCTATCAAGTTCCCCTTTTTACTACTTTATAAGAATCTTTAAATTAGCTTTACAAAAAAAAAAAAAAAAAAAAAGGACTCTAAGTTTTTCTAAATTTAGAAAACTATTATCTTATTATTGTATAATTTGTATGTTATGCTGTAAGTTATGTTGTTGCCTATGCTTGGAGCTTTTCTCCCCGGGCCTCTACTGAAAATGGACATGTATCCAGTTAAGAATAGCCCGGTCAACAAATGTAAAATAAAATAAATAAATATACTGTATTAAACTAATGCCCATCTTGGGAAAACAAAACTGAAAAATGTATGGGATTGTATGTACTATATACAACAAAAACTTGTAAATAATTACTGTAAATTTGCTCGTATTTCTTTCATAGAGATCATATGTGTTTAGGCTGCTTACTTGTTCTCTCATATATGTAATGTGATGTTGGAGCTTTTCTCCCCGGGCCTCCGCTGAAAATGGACATGTATCCAGTCAGACTTTCCCAGTTAACAAATGTAAAATAAAATTAAACAAGCGAATAAGACTTCTTGTGAAGTCCTCCAAAGCAAACTACAAATTCAAATTAGCTTCCTCAACTAACAGCACCCACAAGGTGTTCTTTAGTTACATCTGTAACCTAAAATGAAAGGCCCAGATCTGTGGCGAACTGGTACTTAATACCACCACACAAACTGAGCCTGTGGACATAGTTAACCTATTGGCTGACAGATTCTGAGAAAACTTCACTCACCTGTCCCTGCCACATGTACCCCATGACATCCCTACCACCTATTTCTAAAACTGTATCTCTAAAGAGCAGGTCATAAACGTTCACTCTAAGGCCAAAATCACAGCATCTATGGGACCTGATAACATCCCAGGCTACATCCTACATGGACTCCAACAAGAATTAGCAACACCATTGGGTACTCTTTTCAATCACAGTCTAAAAATTGGCTTTGTCCCAGCTGAATGGAAAACTGCCACTGTTATACCCTTGCACAGAGGTAGTGTTTCAACTGATCCCAGGGTCTATAGACCTATTAGCCTGACTAGCCTTATCTGCAAGGCCATGGAGCGAATCATAATGGACCATATCAACAAAGATATAGGTAATCTCCAAACACTTGATCCTACTCAGTCTGGATTTGTCAAATGGAGATCATCCCTGTTAAACCTGGTGAATTTTTTCGAGACAGTCACCGTGGCCTTGGACAAAGGGAAATCTGTGCATACAGCCTAGCTAGACTTAGGCATGGCATTTGACACTATCCCCCACTCAGGCATCATTGACAAACTCACCTAGCTAGGTATCAGCCCTTATATCATTAGATGGGTCACTAACTGGCTCACTGATAAAATCCATATAGTCAAAATAGGGGAATCCCCCTCCAATAGCAGACCTGTAACCAGTGGTGCTCCACAGGTATCTCTCCTGGGACCTCTACTGGTTGGAATCTATTTCTCCAAAGTACAAGGAAAAAAAGTACAGTTGTGTACACTTACCATAAATGTTGATGTTCGAGTGTATTCACTGTTGCGGTCATCACATTTGGGTTATCCCTGCCAGGGTAGCCCTCGGCCAGCCCGAATACTAGAGACTTAGTATTTCTGCGTCGGTTGCTGTCGCTCGAGGACTGATGTCAGGTTGTTAGTAGTATAAAGTAAGACAGCTGACGCCATTACATCAGTTTTTCTTGCCCTAACCTGTCAGGAGCCCTAGGTAGGAGGACAGGCTCTGGTGGAAGAACCCCATCAGTGGAAAATAAATACCAATATGTCCCTTGTAAGGAAAGGAGAACAATAAGGAAGAATCGTAATAAAAGGAGAGAGAGAAGAAAGGGGGATGGTGGGAGGGAAACCAGGACTGCAACAGTGAATACACTCAAACATCTACATTTATAGTAAGTGTACACAATTGCACTATGTTCTTCTTGTTTCACTGTTGCAGTCATCACATTTGGGTTGATTCCCAAAGCTGAGGAAATGGGTGGGGGCAGTGAAGGGAAATAGGGATTGGCTAGGATGCCCTGCAAGACTGCAGAAACAAACCCTGCCCTGGACTTGGAGAAGAAAGGCAGGTGGTAACGCTTAGTAAAAGTGTGAACGCATGTCCAGGTGGCAGCCTCCAGGAAGTCCCTGGTGGGGACTCCTCTGAGGAAAGCTGCAAAGGTGGAGGCTGCTCTGGTGGAGTGTGTCCTGACCCCCTTGGGGGGAGGATTTCCATGCTGTTTGTAGCAGAAATGGATGCAGTGTGCTATCCATTTGAAAATGGTTTGTTTGGAGATAGCTTTGCCTTCTGCCCTTGTAGCAAAGCTAACCAGCAATTGATCAGACTTTCTGAAGCATTTAGTCCTGTCTAGATAGAATCTGAGCAGTCTGTGCACATCTAGAGAGTGAAAAATCCTTTCCTCCTTGTTCTGGGGATTACGAAAAAAGGTGGGCAAATGAATGGATTGGTTGAAAGCCACACTGGACACCACCTTGAGCATGAAGGATGGGTTAGTTCGGAGGGATACACTGTCTGCATGGAAGATGATGAAGGGTTCCATAGCCATGAGTGCTTGCAGCTCAGAAACTCTTCTGGCTGAAGTGATGGCCAAAAGGAATGCTGTCTTCCAGGAGAGAATTTTTAGCTCTGCAGAAGAAACTGGTTCAAAAGGGGGCAGGGTGAGGTTTTCCAATACAAAGTTAAGGTCCCAAGCTGGTGGTGGTGCCCTTCTGGGTGGCCTCAAGTTGCTAGCCCCTCTTAGGAACTGTTTGATCAAAGAGTGTGAGAAAAGGGGCCGCTCAGTGTGAAAATGAGCAGAAATAGCAGAGGCATGAATTTTTATAGGGGAGAAAGAGAGGCCATGGTGTAGTAGGTCAGCTAAGCAATCTAGGATGAGAGGGAGGGAGGGCTGTGCCGTATTGGCTCCCTTAGCCTGGATCCAGGTGCAGAACCTTTTCCAATTATCAGCATAAGACTTTCTGGTGCTAGGGCGTCTGGCCTCATGGATAACATCCAAAACCTGTTTACTGAGATTGGCAGATTGGTTCGGGGTTAGGGAATAAGCCAAGCTGCCAAATTGAGCGTCTGCAATTAGGGATGCATGAATTCCCCTTCCCTCTGGGTCAGGAGGTTTGGAATCTGAGGAAGATGCCATGGAGGCAGCGAGGACAGGCTGCGCAACAAGGGGTACCAGTGTTGCCGGTGCAAGTCTGGAGTTATAAGAATGGTCCTTGGTTTTTCCTCCCTTATTTTGAGCAGTACCCTGGGGATGACAGGTAGGGGAGGAAAGGCACAGAGCGATAGACTGACCCAGGGGAAGGACAGGGCATCCACTTTCCAAGCCATGCAGTGATGCTCCCTGAAGCAGAATTTGCTGAGCTGATGGTTGGTGTGGGAGGCAAAGAGGTCGACCTTCCGGGTTCCCAAATTCTGAGTTATTAGTGTGAAGGTACGTTTGTTGAATTGCCACTCATGTGGGTCCAGATGATTTCTGCTTAATTGGTCTGCCAAAGAGTTGAGAGAGCCTGGTAGGAAGTGTGCTAATAGATGTAGATGCATGGCAGAGGCTGTGTGCCAAAAGGTCATGGCCAGCCTGCATAGAGGGTAGGAGTGAGTCCCTCCCTGCTTGTCGATGTACCACATCACAGTGGTGTTGTCTGTTTTGATCAGGAGAGCCCTGGAAAGAGAAGGGGCTTGAGAGCTATCAAGGCATGCTGCACAGCCATCATCTCTTTTTGAGTGCTGTACAGAGAGATTTGCTGTGGGCTCCACTGGTCCTGTATGCACCTACCATCTAGGTGTGCACTCCAAGCATAGTCTGATGCATCTGTGGTAAGGGTCTGGGGGGGGGGCAGTCCCTTGTTGAGGAAGCATGCCATTGTCCACCAAAGAAAAACTTTTCTGAGGCAAGAAATTATAGGTAGAAGAGTTTCCAGGTCTTGAAAGTGTTGACACCAAAGGCTCTTTAGGTACCACTGAAGTTTCCTCATATGCAGTCTGGCATATGGAAGGAGTAGTATGCAAGATGCCATGAATCCCAGAGCTTGCAGGATCTTTCTTGCAGTTAGCTGGGGCCTGGTGGCTAGTTGAGAGAAGTAGGTTGTTAGGAAAATTTGTTTCTTTGGTGTAGGGTATGCCATCTGGGATACTGTGTCCAGACTTGCTCCCAGGAAGATTATCCTTTGGGTAGGTACCTGCTTGGATTTCTTTTCACTGATTGTGTATCCTAGAGAGGTTAGGAGGGTCTTTACAAAGGCCAGGTGCTTGAGCAGCTTTTCCTGGCTGTCTGCCTGAATAAGGCAATCATCTATATATGGGTAAATCTGAATATTTCGTTGTCTGCAAAAGGCAATGGCTGGAGCCGGACATTTTGTGAAAACTCTGGGAGCAGTAGATAAGCCAAAGGGAAGTGCACCAAACTGAAAGTGTTGAGATCCTGCACTGAAGCGGAGATATTTCCTGCATGATTCCCTGACAGGAATGTGGAGGTAGGCCTCTTTTAGATCTAGGGTGGCTAGCCAAGCGTCCTTGGAGAGCATGGGTAGCAGCTGCTGGAGGCTGAGCATTTTGAATTTTGGGGATCACCAGGAAGGTGTTTAGAATGAATAGATTGAGGATGGGGTGCCAGGTGCCCTCTTTTCTGGGTACCAGAAATAGTCTGGAGTAGAAACCTTGGCCTATCTGTTCTGCAGGAACGTGCTCTACTCCCCTCATAGGCAGCAAGGAAAGGGTTTGCTTTTGAGCCTCTGCTCACTGATTTGGTGGTAGATCTGAGAACCCTTTTGGGGTTGGAAGGGTGTGGAAGGAAAATTTGTATCCCTGAGACACAATGTTCAGAACACAGTGGTCCTTGATAATGATGGCCCTGGTGCTTGAATGAAAACAAACATTTCCTCCTAGAGGTAAGTGAAGGTGGGCAGAGGGAGGGTGTGGAGGAGTTGAGTCATTGTGAGTTTTTACCATAAGGGGGTGGCTTAGAACTCCCTGGTTTTGAAGTGGAGGTAGTCCACTGCTTAGATCTCTGCATTCCCCGTGGCTGCTGTCAGGGGGGGGGGGGTCTCTTTCCACGTGGCCTAGGCTGGGCTTGTTTACTTGGAGCAGGAAAGGACCAGTGTTTGGAGAGACGATGCCTGCTGAACCTAGGGGACTGGACCTGCAAGAAATCCTTAACTGTTCGCATAGATTTTGCTTTTTCTTCCATCTTTTTTAAGACCTCTTCTGCCTTAGTGCCAAATAAGTTATCTTTGTGCAAGGGGGCATCCAACAATTTAGATTTGAAATGGTCTGGCAGGGGCTGTTCCTTAAGCCATGCATGCCTTCTAATGACAGATCCAGTGACTGCTGCCCTGCAAGAAGCTTCTAGTGCGTCAAAACCACAGAGCAAGGTATGTTTAGTTACTTGACTTGCAGAATGCACTAACTCTTGTAAATCTTTAGATTCTGCCCAAGCAGGAAAGGAAGACATTTTTTGTTTAAGGAGTTCCAAGGTATGTTGCTGAAATTTCAGCACACAGAACTGAGAATTTAGTGCCCCGATAGCAAGAGTAGCTGAGGTGTATACTTTTTAGCCCATCTGTCCAATACTCGGGAATCCCTATCTGAGGGAGTGGGATTCTTAACAGAGGT
The DNA here is from genome assembly GCF_019279795.1 of Protopterus annectens. NCBI lineage: Eukaryota > Metazoa > Chordata > Ceratodontiformes > Protopteridae > Protopterus > Protopterus annectens. Next base: position 1,404,266,260 of record NC_056741.1, read on the forward strand.
TGCTTTAATCCCTTTTGGCCCTTGAGAAATGACTTCAGGGTCAGCAGTAGGATTTTTAAAAAGATATTTTTGTGAGTAAGGGACTCTGTAGTACCTGTCTGTTTTTCTGGGAGCTGGAGGAAGGGCGTAAGGAGTCAAGCTGGATGCGAGGAAAACATCCTCCACAACATCCAAGACTGGGGGGATGACCAAGGGTCTGTGTTGTGGAAGATCTAGAAATTCCCGGAGTCTCTTTTTAGACTGAGGGTAGTCCTGACTCTCTCATCGAAAATGCTCCCTTAAAGTATGCAGAGTTTCCTCAAAGGAAAAATCCTCTGGGGGAGAGGCTGAAGGAATGGAATCCTCTGCATTAGAATCCTCATAAGTGGAGAGGGGTTGCATGTCTTCATATTCAGATGCATCTGATTAATCTGACCCTTGTTCAGGCAAAAAGTACAGTTTTGTACCTACCATAAATGTAGATGTCCGAGAGGAATGCATCTGCAGTCTTTACAAATGGGTTGTCCTGTCGTCAGGCAGGCCTTCAGTCGGCCGGATTCCAAAGTCTGGGTCTGGCATAAAGGCATCAGCCCATTTCCTCAGTGTTTCTTGCCCCGGATGCCAGATGCCCTCTTGGATGGCTAAATTTGGATAAATGCCAAAGTTTCCAAATAGTAGAGAGCAAACACATAAAATAAGCATGTCATAATAGATCCCCCAAGCTAGCTGAAGATTGGCCTAGGAGTACCTCAGAGGGAAGGAGATGCATTCCTCGGACATCTACATTTATGGTAGGTACAAAACTGTACTATGTCCTTCAAGGATGCATCTGCAGTCTTAGAATACCATAGCTAAACTAGGGAAGAGGAAATGAGAAGAGATTATGGTGGCAAACAGTGGCAAAACCAGCACGGGATCTGAGGTCCAAGTAGCAGCCTCTATAATGTCCTTGGTAGCCAAGAAAGTTGAATGCAATTTCCTATCCATTTGGAGATTGTCTGTTTAGAAATTGGTTTTCCTTCCTTTCCTGTGCATATGCTACCAGAAGCTGGTCAGTTTTTCATTGTTTTTGTCCTGTCCAGGTAGTCCTGTTCTGTGGGTTGGGAAGAATGTAGGAAGGTAGATAGCCTGATTTAAAGAGACTCTGGATACCACCTTAGGCATAAATGTAGGATTTGTTCTCATGGACACTCTATCTTGATGGAAGATCAGGAACCTGTAGTTCAGAGACCTGCTGAAGTTATTGCCAGCAGGATAAGTATTGTAATTCTGCTGTTGCTGCTGGTTGAAAGGAGGAAGAGACAGTTTTTCTAGCACAAAGTTCAAGTCCCATGCTGGCAATGGAGGTTTCCTGGGAGGTTTACATTTTAATTCCTCTCAGAAACTGTCTGAGCAGAGAGGATCAAGCTGTATTCTGCTGAAATAGCTGATGCATGTATCTTGATGGAAGAATAGGACAGGCCTGTATGGAAGAGTACTCCAGGATGTTGGCTATGTTCACCAGTGTCACATCTTGCCCCTTTGCAGTACTCCAGATGAGATATCTTTCCATTTTGCTGCATAATTCTTTCTTGTTGAAGGTCTAGCCCAGGATTATGTCTTTAACCCTTTGGGATAAATTTGGGTTAATTGCTGTCATGTAATGTTCAGGCAGTTAGCTGCAGAGTTTTAGGTTTGGATGCAGGATGTTGTAGTTGTTCTGTGTTAGCAGTAATGGGATCAGGGCAGTGTCCATATTTGTTCCCGGACATGCTCCTCAGCAGTGGATACCAATGTTGTCTTGGCCAGTCTGGGGCTATCAGAATGATCCTCGGACGTTCCTCTTTGATCTTCAGAAGCACTTTGTGCATAAAGGGAAGTGGTGGGAATGCGTATGCTGTCAGGCTTTTCAACTGAAGATAGGGGAGTCCTTCCAAGCAAGTGGGTGGTAAGTCCTTGTGCAGAATTTCTTCAACTGGTGATTGAATGGGGATGCAAACAAGTCTATTTGTGGTAATCCCCATTCTCTTGTGATGGTTTTGAAGATGTCGGATGCAGCATCCATTCGTGGGCATCTGTTGTAGTTCTGCTTAATATGTCTGCTAGAATGTTTTCCTTCCCTGGTACATAAATTGCCTGTAACTGAATGTTGTAGCTCAGAGCCACATCCCATAGGTCCAGTGCCTGTTTGTTGATGTACCACATAACTGTGGTGTTGTCTGTCCTTATCATCAACTGGCCTTCTTGGAGAAAAGGTCTGAATGCCTGGATTGCCAATTTTACTGCCATCATTTCTTTTAGATTTATGTGCAGATGCAGCTGGTCTTGAGTCCATAGACCTTGAATGCACTTGCCCATCATGTCTGCCCCCACGAGGTCTGAGGCATCTGTCGTGATGGTTTGTCTTGGTTGACTTTTGCAGAAGGGCAATCCTGTGTTTGATTGGCAGGCCTGAGCCCACCATAGGAACTCTTGCTTCAGGCATGGGATCATTGGAATTTTGGTTTCTAGACTGTGCTTGTTGGGACCACAAATTCTTTAGGTACCACTGTAGCTTTCTCATATGCAGCCTGGCATGAGGGACCAGTATTATGCAGGATGCCATGAAGCCTAGAGCTTGTAGCACTTTTCTTGCAGTTAGATGGTTTTGCTTTGTTAATGCCAAGAAGTAGAGAGGAAGTTGCTCTTTCTTTTCTGCAGTTAGAAATGCCATTTGTTTTGATGTGTCCAGTTCTGCACCCAGAAGGTTATTCTTTGGGATGGAATCAGCCTTGACTTTTTGTATTGACTGTATATCCCAGGGCTTGCAGCAGGTAGATGACTCTTTGTAAGTCTTCTGTTAGTTTGTTTTGTTGTCCGCTTGTATCAGGCAGTCGTCCAGGTAGGGATAGATTTGAATCCCTGAAGTCTGCAACGGCGATTACTGATGCCAGGCATTTCGTGAACACTCTGGGCACAGTAGATAAGCCAAAGGGCAATTCTGAGAATTGATAATGCTCTGATCCTGCAAGAAATCTGAGGTATTGCAAATTGGTCTTATGGGGACGTGCAGGTATGCCTCCTTGAGATCTAGAGTTACCAGCCAAGACTCCTTGCCTAGCATTGGAAGAAGCTGCTGTAGGGTCAGCATTTTGAATTTTGGAACAATGAGGAATGTGTTTAAAGCGGACAGGTCTAGAATAGGCCTCCATTTGTTTTCTTTTTCTTGGTACCAGGAAGAGTCTGGAGTCCTTGCTCCATAGATGGTACCTTTTCACAGCTCTCATTCTTAATAATTGAGATATTTGTTTTAGAGCTTCTGTCCTTTGAGTAGGTGGTAGGTTTGGCATTCCTCTCTTTCCTGGTAGAGTATGGAAATGGAACCTGTAACCTTGGTCTATAATTTGCAAAATCCATTTTCTCTTGTAATGCAGTGCCAGTTTCTTGAAAATAAGGTTAGCTTTCTGCCTAAGGGTGCTTCTAGTTGTTCCCTGGTAGGCGGTGCCACCGTCAAGTCACTGTGATTGAGTTGTTGTAGTGGTGGTGGCTGTATCCGTGCCTCATTGGTTGTTACCCTGACACTGGCGACCCCTCCCTGGATTGGTTTCTGCCTCTAGGCGCCTATTCCTGCCTCTTTGTGCCTTAGAGGAGTCCGAAAGGACCAATTCTTGGAGGGCCAGTTCCTGCTAAACCTTGGAGGTTGAACTTGTAAGAAATCTTTCACTGTTTGCACAGATTTTGCTTTCTCTTCCATCTTTTTAGTACCTGTGCAGGGAACCAAATAAATTGACCTTGTCCATAGGTGCATCAAAAGCTTAGATTTGACATGGTCTGGTAATGCCTGTTCTTTCAACCATGCATGCCTCCTGATAACTGTGCCAGTCATGGCTGATCTAAAGGAAGCCTCCAGTGCATCATAGCCACATTTTAAAGAATGGTTACTAACCTGCTGTATGTTATGTACCATTTTTTGAACATACTTTTTATCTAAAGATTCTTCAGAGGACAGCTTTTTAGTCAACTGGTCAAGCATAAACTCTTGATATTGAATCATATGAAATTGGCAGTTCAAAGCTCTAGCTGACAAAGTAGCAGAGGTGTAAACTTTTTTACCCCATCTCTCTAAGGACCTGGATTCCCTTTCAGAGGGGAGGGGGTTTTTAGAAGAAGTAGCTGCTACAGCTTTAGAACCCTGGGAGATAGTCTCTGGATCTGCAAAAGGAGCCTTATATAAGTGGTGATGAGTGTCCGGGACCCTGTAGTACCTATCGGGCTTAGCAGGGCCGGAGGTAAAGAATCAGGAGCAGTGCAAGCATCATTAAATGCATCACCAACAACAGAAAGAACTGGAGGTATAGCTAAAGGCCTATGCTGTGGCAAATGTAGAAAGGTCCTAAGCCTTTTCTAGAGTCTGAGAAATCTTGGCCCTGCCACTGAAATTGTTCCCTCATAGCATGCAAGGTTTCCCCAAAGGAAAATTCCTCAGGAGGAGAGGCTGAAGGGATGGACTCCTCAGCATCAGAGTCTTCGTAAGGAGAATAAGAAGCCTCAGGAGGGTCTGTATGTTCTGAGTCATCAGAGGAATCATCTGTGGATACTGGCTCAGGCTCTGGCCTCTTTTCTGGAGGGAGAGAGGCCCTGTCTGGATGAGGCTGGTAAAGAGATGAGATCCTCAGCCAAAGAAAGCATATGGGAGCTGGTGCTGGGCCTGTGAGAGGGCTTGGCAGGCACAGGTTTTGATGCTTTGGCTGCTTTAGCCTGGCAAAGGCCTTAATAGACATAGCTGGAGGAGGCCTAGCAGCTCCGGTTGAAATATCCAGGGAATGGTGTCTGATAAATCCTGTGAAACCGCAACAGAAGGTTGGATTTCAGAAGCCCGTTCTACCAGGTTAGAAGAGGCCTCGGTAGAAGGCATGTTATCGGCTTTAGAAAGAACCGCTTGCTTGGTTTTTTGGTTATTTGCGTTGTCGGAGGATCCGGCGGCATAATGTAAAATCGGGCGAAAATCTGTTCAGCAAAGTCCGACCGGCGTCTAAGCGTCGTCGGTTAAAAAAGCACAGGCTAGACAAGCTGCTACGTCGTGGTCTGGGCCTAAACAATGTATGCAATAGAGTGGAAATCTTTATGAGGTATTTGTTTCCCACAAGATAAACAGTTATTAACTTTCTCTGACATCGGCTGGGCAAAGAGTCCCAACGGGTACTTAGCTTTATAGAAGTCTAAGTCTTGTAGTATTTAGTAGTAGTAATCTCTGGATCTGAAAGACTGAGGAAAATGAATTGACGACAGGACAACCCATTTGTAAAGACTGCAGATGCATCCTTGAAGGACATCTACAGGGGACAGATCTCTTTTTCCTTTTGGAAGGGGTAGCGTTGCTTCCCCTGATCAGCATGATAAAGTCTTCCACCATTTTAAGCATTTGAGACTGAGGCAAGGTAGCAGGCGCCTGAGAGTGGGTCGTTGGTTTCTTGGGTGTTGTTCGTACCCTGGGCCTAAGAAACTCGGTCGTTTTTGAAAGAACAGTAGTTGCAAAAGAAGACATTGGTTTGTGTCGAGATTCGGTAGTTCGAAGGACTTCCTCGGAAGCCGGTGCCTGCTCAGCAGCTCTGGACCCACCCAAGGTAGAGACGACCACAGGATCCTTAGTAGAAAAAGAGTTTTGCAACATACCGGACTCTGAAAGCGTCTCAGTAGCAGCCTGCAAATCAACAGAAGCGGTCATCGGGGGTTGCGAAAGTGCATCGCTGAGTACCGGAGAACTGACGACTACCTTAACGGAAGCATTGTTGGTAGGTTTGGACCTATGCGGTCTGTCTCTTGTCTTTATCTTTACATTTTTTTCGGAAGATCTGCTGTTGGATAGCTTACCTAAGCCATATCGGAATTCGAGGACTGTAAACAAAAACAATCTGGCTACAATAAGGGCCCGATGATGGATAGTTCTGGTGTTGAACAAAGCACAGAAGCGACAATGGGGGACATCGTGGTCTGGGCCTAAACAAGTGATGCAGTAAAAGTGGAAGTTTTGGGGTGGTAATTGCTTTCCACAGGTGAAACAATTATTAACTTTTTCTGACATCTGTTAGTGCAAGGAAGAAGGATCCCCAACGGGGTACTTAGCTTTAGAAGACTTCAACTTCAATTCATTAGACGAAAATTCATGTAGCAGCCGACTGGCACTCTTGCAGACTGCTTCTGACTCCATGGCAAGAAAGACTGGTGTAATGGTGTCGGCTGCCTTACTTTACACTACTGACAACCTTACGTCAGTCCTCAAGCAACAGCAACCAATGCAGAAATGCCAAGTCTCTGGTAATCGGGACGGCCGAGGGCTACCCTGGCAGGGATAACCTAAATGTGATGACTCCAACAGTGAAACACAAAAGACCATCTAAAGGTCTGTGGCTGACAAAGTTTGCTGATGACTGCAAAATGGGAGTGGTCATAGAATCTCCAAATTATATCAACATCCTACAAGAGGGTCTTACACAAACAAATGATTGGTGCCAAAGTCATGGTCTTAACTCAATGCAAAAATATATATTATCATCCCTTTCCATAAGAACAATGTTCCTGCTAACTACCACATCTATAGCAACATCTTAAGTATGCACTCCGTGGTGCAGACCTGGGCACACAGGTTGACAGCAACCTTACCTTTGACCACCATGTCTCCAGAGTGGTAAGAAAGGCATTCTATATTCCTCATCTCTTAAGTAAAAGCATTGCCTCCAGAAAAAAAAAAAAGTTATAACCACTCTGTACTCTTCCTTCATCAGCCCAATAATGGAGTACAACACCCTTTTTGGTATGTACTTTTTCAAGCACCTGCAGCAATCAGAGACCACAAAGGCTCCACATAAGGAAAATTCAAGGTCTTCAGCATCTGTCTTATGTGGATCGCCTGAAATCACTGTCACTTTATTCTGTTTCACACACACTACTCAGAGGTGACTGCTGCCTTGCATACAAGGCAATCTCTGACCCTGCTTTACTGGAAATGCTGCATATCCGTAAGTCAAATGGTACATGGGTTACTCGCTCTAAAGACCTTAACTTGGTATGTGACAGTAACAAAACCTGCTGAAGGGACAGATTTGTCTCCCAGAGGTTACCACACCTTTGGAACAGACTTCCACTTCATGTCAAACAGAGCACCTCATTGGTCCTCTTCAAATGCTATCTGGACGACTGGATGGGCAACCATAAATTCACCACAGGGTCTCCACCTTCGTCCCTTTTGGACAGGGGCAATAAGTGCTGATCGTGGAACTAAGGGTAGAAGTTGGCTAGGCTTGTAAGGGCCCTAGGGCCATTAGCCTACTAACTTCCCATGGTCCTATGATTTATATATATGTATGTCAATACATGAGAGTTTCTATTTGTGAAGGGATTTGTCAATGACTAAGGCTGCTGCTTCTTTTTTTTATTTCATATATGCTATACACTCTAGATGGCTGCCTTTTCTAAGTGCTTAAATAGCAGACTTACAGACTGTATATTGTAGAGCAAAGAGTGGAAACTAACAGACAGGCATGCTACCTGCCTCTCTAACATCTGTAAACCTACATTTCAGTAACCTCATATTTGCATGCAAATACACATCTCGTGTTAGCGTTTCTTTCTCTCCTTCTATACTGTGGAAGCCACCATTTTTGTTTTTACTAATCACAAACTTGCATACCTAGAAATATCTCCAGTAAGCTTTATTGTCCTGTTTAAAGGCTAGAAAAGTGAAATGCACAACTGTGAAATACAGTGCACTACTCTTGTTTGCCAAATGTTACTTAATGTGGATGAGTACAGACAAATAGTACTGTGCCTATCTAGTTCAACCATCAAGATATCCTTATTAACTTTCTCTCTCTCTCTCCCAGTGAAACAACTCTCTACCTAAAGAACTTGCACAGCTTAAGTTCACTTGCAGTTGCAAAAGTTCACAAGGAAAAAATACACAGTTAAACCTATGTAAGACAAATTCACAGACTCGGACTAAAAATTTAATTTGATAAGTCATGCACTAGCGTGTTCAGTTTGTAGTGTTGAATCTGCTGGAAGGATATCCCCACCCCCACTTACCCACACTCACAGGCCTTTTACTGCTGAAGGTGAAGCTACATTAACATTTCAGCATATTTTACTCTTATCAGTGTAACAGATCTCTTGAAAGACATTGAAAAGCCCATAACTATAATATTAAATGTTGTGACTCAGGTCAAGTGTTTAGAGTTCAGTCATCTTGTCTTTGTATCCAGGAACATTTTATCTCACTGAATGTTTATGCTGGTAAACCATCTGCGGGGTTTCTTCCTGCTCCATTTACTCTGCTCCCCAGACCTTCCCCCATATCCCACTCACCGCCAGCACCTCTACTCATATCCCAAGCAAACCACTCCTCCCCATTCCTCTGATCCAATTAGATACAACTCTACCTTGTCCACACCCGCATTTCATTCACACCTTACCTTTTATTTAACTAAACTTGTCTGCTTCCTCTTACCTCCATTAGCTTGAATTCTCATCCCCTCCTACTATCTGCAACAACTGGAAAGGCCGCAGAAATACCTCACTAAAAGAATCACAGGCCTAAAGCAGATGCCCTACGCTGACCGCCTTTAAAAACTCCAGCTATACTCTGTCATATATCATCTACTCAGAGGCGATCTCTGCTTAACATACAAGGCCACGTCAAACCCAGAGATGTTGGACATGCTACACTTAAAGAAATCCCAGTCCCTCAGAGCCACACGCTCCAGGGATCTAAACCTTGTCATCACAATAAACAAAACATGCTGGAGGGATAGGTTCCTGACACAGAGACTCCCCAGACTCTGGAATAGATTGCCCATACATGTCAAGCAAAGTGCCTCTTTGGCCCTCTTCAAAAGGAACCTTGACAATTGGATGGGAGAAAGGAAATTCACCCCGGGGATCACGTCAGTCACCCTGCTAGACAGAGGTCCAGGGAAGTAAATAGTGTGGGAAGAAATAGCCAGGGAATTGCTATGGCTAGGCTTTTATAGGCCCTAGGGCTGATAGCCTAGTACCAACCTATGAAACTATGAACAATTGGCTAAGGTTCTGGTGTCATTCTAAGGGGATCCAGTATCTGTTTGCCTGGGACAACATGGTCGACAGACCACAATGCTTTTCCAGAGATGGCCTGCACCTGTCACCCCTGGGATTCTGGATACTGGCTAAGGCGCTTGCAGCCCTTATAGTGCATTTTTTAGGCAAGTTTCAAATGACAAATTCACCACCGTAACAGGAACAGGCAAGCAAAAACTGAGGGTAATGCTACTCAATGCTAGAAGTCTAAATCTCAAAATGCATTCCGTCAAGGCACTCCTTAAAATGGAGAACATCGATATCTCTGCAGTGACTGAGACCTGGTTCAAGGCTCCAGAAAGCACCCCTGCATTACCAGGCTATAACTCATACCACACTTTTCAGCCATCTAACTTGGACCTAAACACCAAAGGCGTAGGTGTGTCCATATTCATTAAGGATATGGACACCTCCAGGCTAGTTGCTCAGCATAATGGATCTGAGATTATCCAAGTGCAACTAACTCTGGGCAAAACTGCAGTCCAAATTGTAGCTTGCTACAGATCCCCCACCATGCCCCAGAATTACCACTCCTCTTTTCTTGATATACTGGAAAATATTAGGGTTCAACCAAACACCCTAATAATGGGCGATTTCAACTACCCCACCATTAACTGGGAAAACAACTCATGTACCAACTCCTTCTCTCAGCGCTTTCTGAAATTCATAAATTCCAATGCCCTGGATCAACTTAACCACACCCCCAAAAGGGGCAACTATATCCTAGACCTAGTCATTACTAACATGAGTGACCGGTGTTCCACACCTGAAGTCAACTCCTCATTGGTCAGATCCGACCATAAGCTAATCACCCTAGATGTCCACATACTGCCCCCACACCCCATTAAGGAAACCATGGTAAAAAATTTCTCCAAAGCCAACTTCATGCTTTTTAAGAAAGAAGTGGCAAACTTCATGACACCCATGCAGATGGACAATATAGTTATGACTGCTGAATCCTACACAAATGCACTCTATAAGCACTTACACGAGTGCATGGATCGTGCTATCCCAAACAGAGCAAAGACGTTATCCTCCAAAAAAAGGAAGCCAATTTGGTGGTCCCCTGCCATAAAAAAACTCTACAACAGAAGGAAGAAACTGTTGCAAAAGAGAGTAAAATCCCATGAGTGGAGGAGCTCCCTGGTCAGCCTCAGTAAGAAGCTGAGATCCCTTAAAAGATCCTCCAAAGCTAGCTATGAAAACAAAACTGTCATTGATTCTAGGGACAACCACAAAGCATTCTATAGCTATGTCAAGAATCTCAATGGCAACACCCATATCTGCTCTAAGTTACAGCACAATGGCATGAAAATTGCAGAACCAACTGATATTGCCAACATCCTGGCAGATAATTTCAGTGCTAACTTTACCCCCCTCTCACCCCCTAAAGGGCCCATATCTATACAGGAAGAATGCAGAGTCCCTGTAATCACAACTACAGAGGTAAAAGCTGCACTCTCTAAAGCCAAAAACACAGCATCCATTGGACCAGACAACATCCCAGGCTGCATTCTACATGAACTTCAGAATGAACAGGCAACCCACTAAGCACCATGTTCAATCATAGCCTCATGTCAGGTTTGTGCCCACTGAATGGCGCACAGCAACAGTTATCCTACTCCAGAAAGAAGGAGCCACCACTGATCCCGGGAACTATCGCCCTATTAGCCTGATGAGCCTGGTCTGTAAGGCCATGGAACTCATAAACAAAGACATTGGTAACCTCCAAACTCTGGACCCCACCCAATTCGGGTTTGTGAAAGGCAGATCATGCCTCCTGAACCTGATCGACTTCTTTGAGCTAGTCACCAAGGCCGTAGATGAGGGTAAGGTGGTTCACACAGCCTATCTTCACCTCGCCATGGCTTTCGACACCATCCCCCAATCTGGAATTATAGTTAAACTCACTAAACTAGGTATAAATCCCTACATCACAAGGTAGGTTGCCAACTGACACACTGACAGAGCCCACACTGTAAAAGTTGTAGACTCCAAATATTACTTCAGACCAGTGACAAGTGGAGTACCACAGGGTTCAGTCCTGGGACCTCTCCTGTTTGGTATCTACTTCTCTGAAGTACAGGCTAACACAGAAGGCCTTTCCCCAACGAAATTCGCAGATGACTGCAAACTAGGAACCATAGTCAAGTTCCCAAATTATGTGGACATCCTACAGAATGGCTTCACTGAGTCATACACCTGGTGTCAGAGCCATGGCCTCAAGCTCAATGCCAAAAAGTGCATTGTCATCCCCTTTGGTAAAAACTCTGTACCCATGAACTACCACAAAGGCAGCAATCTACTTAATGCCGAATGTGTGATAAGACACCTTGGGACCCAGGTGGACAGCAGTCTCTCCTTTGATAATCACATCACCACAGTAGTCAGGAAATTCTTCTACATGGCGCACCTCATCAAAAAAGGGTTCTCATCCAGGAAAAAAGAGGTAATTGTTCCCCTCTACTCGACACTCATTATACCCACTATAGAGTACAATGCTCCTTTTGGAATGTACCTCACAAGACATCTGCAGCAGCTGGAAAGGCCACAGAAATACCACACAAAAAGGATTACTGGCCTCAAACAGATACCCTACACTGACCGTCTCAAAAAAACTCCAGCTTTACTCCATAGCATATAACATACTCCGAGGTGATCTCTGCCTAACATATAAAGCTATGTCAAACCCAGAGCTGTTGGACATGCTACACCTAAAGAAATCCCAGTCCCTCCGAGCTATACTCTGTAGGGACCTAAACCTTGTCATCACAATAAACAGGACATGCTGGAGGGATAGATTCCTGTCCCAGAGACTACCCATACTCTGGAACAAGCTACCCATCTATGTCAAGCAATGTTCCTCATTAGCACACTTCAAGAAAACTCCTGATGACTGGATGGGAAATAGGAAATACACCCCGGGGATCACTTCTGTGGCTCTGCTCAACAGGGGCACAGGAAAATAACTTTCTTGGATGGCGTAAGCCAGGGAACCTTGTTGGCTAGGCTTACTTAGGCCCTTGGGCCAATAACCTAGTACCTACCTATGAATCTATACAATTCTTTGCATTTTACTCTGTTTTACCATCACAATACTATCACCACCGCTATACAGTCTCAGTATTCCTTGATCTCTCCAAGGCCTTTGACACAGTGTCTCACCCCTTACTGTTAAGCACACTGTCTAACTTAGGATTTTCACATAACACAGTAAAATGGATTCAGAGCTACCGCAAGGATCGTAAACAAGCAATGAAATGGTCCAATGAACTCTCACCCTTTATCCACAACCCTACTGGAGTCCCTCAAGGCTCCATCCTAGGACCCCCACTCTTCAATATTTTCACAAACAACCATCACACTGCCTCTCACCATGGGACCATCATTCAGTACGCTGATGATGCCAACATAATCCGTACTGCTCAATCACTACCAGAACTACTTTCAAAAACTCAACAGTCCTTTACTGCAGTCGAATCCTGGCTAAGAAATGCCCAACTCTTTCTTAATCCAAAGAAGACAAAAAGTACAGTTTTGTACCTACCATAAATGTAGATGTTCTAGTGTATACCCTGCTGCAGTCATCACACTTGGGTTATCCTGCCGTCAGGCGGTCCCGCAGTCGTCCCGAATTCCAAAGTCTTGGTCCGGCGTCGGTTGCTGTCGCTTCTTCCCTGACGTCAGTGCACCAGGGGTATATAAGAGGCATCCAACACCATTTTCTTCAGTTTTTCTTGCCCCAGATGTCAGGTGCCCCCAATAGGTAGGCAAACTATATATATATATATATATATATATATATAGATATATATAGATAGATAGATAGATAGATATATATATATATATATATATATATATATATATATATATATATATATATAGCTATATAAAAATAAAACAATACCCTTAGGCACAAGCAAATACACCACAGAGGTAGCATAGGATAGAGTGGTAGAGATAAGTTCAGCTAGTTCAGAGGGGATGGAGGGAGGGTAATCTGGACTGCAGCAGGGTATACACTCGAATATCTACATTTATGGTAGGAAAAAAACTGTACTATGTTCATTGTGTTACCCTGCTGCAGTCATCATACTTGGGTAGAATCCCAAAGCTAAGGATGGGAGGTGGAGTCAAACAGGGTTAGAGGAGGATAGAAGGCCCTGCAAAACTGCAGTGGCGAAGCCAGCTCTAGTCTTAGAGTAAAGTGGTAAGTGATAGTGTTTGGTGAAGGTGTGTACTGAACTCCAAGTTACAGCTTCCAGAATATCCTTGGTAGGCACCCCCCTGAGTAAGGGTGTAGATGTAGCTGCTGTCCTGGTGGAGTGGGGCCTAATGCTAGCAGGAACTGCTTTTCCATGGTGGGTGTAGCAAAAATGTATGCAATGTCCTATCCATTTGGAAATGGTCTGTTTTGAGATAGCCTTTCCTTGTGATGCTGTAGCATAGGATACAAAAAGCTGGTCAGATTTTCTGAAAACCTTAGTTTTATCCAAGTTGTAACGTAGCTGCCTGTGAATGTCCAAGGAATGCAGGGGTCTTTCTCCTTTGTTCTGCGGATTTGGAAAGAAGGTGGGTAACTGGATGGTTTGATTTAGAGCCACACTGGTACCACCTTAGGCATAAAGGAGGGGTTAGTTCGTAGAGAAACTCTGTCTTGATGAAAAATGAGTAAAGGCTCTACTGCCATAAGAGCCTGAAGCTCCGAGACTCTTCTGGCTGAGGTAATTACTAGCAGCAGGGAAGTCTTCCATGATACAAACTTTAAGTCAGCTGAGAAAGCTGGCTCAAAAGGAGGTAACTTAAGTTTTTCTAGAACAAAATTGAGGTCCCAAGTTGGTGTTGGTGCTCTCCTGGGAGGCCTAATGTTTTTGGCCCCTCTGAGAAACTGCCTTACAAGTGGATGTGAAAATAAGGGAGGATCCGTGTTGTAGTGAGCTGAAATAGCTGAGGCGTGGATTTTAATAGATGAAAAGAAAGTCCTTTGTGTAACATCTCAGTTAAATATTGTGGAACCTGAGGTATGTCCGGCTGAAGGGTATTTTGGCCTTTAGCTTGGTTCCAGGAGCAAAACCTTTTCCATTTGTCTGAGTAGGCTTTCCTGGTGCTGGGCCTCCTGGCCTCCAGAATAACATCCATAACAGCTTGTGAAAGAGGAGCTGGCTGGTTGCTTAGGAGATTTGCCATGCAACCAAATTTAAGGTTTTGAGCTGGCTGTGTAGAATCTAACTGTCTTGCTGTGTGAGCAGATGAGAAATTTGTGGTAAAATCCATGGTGGGCCCTGGGCCATATTCCTTAATAGTGGGTACCAGTGCTGGTGTGGCCAGTCTGGGGCAATGAGTATCATTCTGGGTCTCTCCATCCTGACTTTCAGCAGCACCTTTGTGAGAAGGGGCAATGGACGGAAGGCATATACTGACAGCATTTTCCAACTGAATGAGAGTGTGTCCACTTTCCAAGCTTGATGGTGAAATGTCCTTGTACAAAATTTTGTTAGCTGATAGTTTTGGGGGCTGGCAAACAGGTCTATGTCTGGGTGTCCCCATTTTTGAGTTATCACTGCAAATACTTGTGGATCCAGTTTCCACTCGTGGGGATCCATGATGTTTCTGCTTAGGTCGTCTGCCAATGTGTTCTTTTTTAATGGCAGGAATTGAGCTTGTAATTACACTTGGTAAGCCAGTGCTGTGTTCCACAAGGTCATTGCTTGCCTGCATAGATTTGTTTATGTACCACATTACTGTAGTGTTGTCTGTCCTTATTATAAGCTGTCCTGGATGTAAGAGGTCCTTGAAGGCTGTCAGGGCATTCTGTACAGCTAGCATTTCTTTTTGATTGATGTGCAGATTTCTTTGATCTGCAGTCCATATGCCTGTGCCCCCAGACATAGTCCGATGCATCTGTTGTCGTAGTTTGCCTGGCTGGGGGTAAGGTGAAAGGCTGAGACATGCCTGTGACCACCATAGAAACTCCTGTTGAAGGCAGGGAATGAGAGGTATCATTGTTACCAAGCTGTGGCTGTGTTGAGTCCATACGCTTTTAGGTACCATTGTAATTTCCTCATATGCAGTTTTGCAAATGATATTAGTAGTATGCAAGATGCCATGTTTTTCTTGCAGGAGTTGGGTCTTTGCTGCCATTGTTTTGAAGTATTGAGTTAGCTGTAGTTGTTTGTCTGTCAAGCTGGCACCCAGGAATATCATATTTTGTGAGGGCACTAGTTTTGATTTATTTTCGTTTACTGTGTACCCTAGGCAACTTAGAAGGTGTTTTACAAAAGCCAGATGATGTAAGAGAGTGTCCTTGCTTTCTGCTTGGATGAGGCAGTCATCCAGGTATGGGTATATTTGAATTCCTCTTTGTCTGCAGTATGCAATTACTGGTGCCAGGCATTTTGTGAAGACCCTGGGCGCAGTAGATAAGCCAAAGGGCAGTGCAGAGAATTGGTAATGGGTTGAACCTAAATGAAGCGGAGGTATCTTCTGCAATTTTGTCTGATAGGGACATGCAGGTATGCCTCCTTGAGGGAAGAAGCTGCTGTAGTGTTAGCATCTTGAATTTGGGTACTTGCAAGAAGGTGTTTAGAATTGAAAGGTCCAGAATGGGTCTCCAAGCAATGTCCTTTCTGGGGACTAGAAAGAGCCTTGAGTAAAACCCTTGGCCTTGCTCCTGTGTAGGTACCAGTTGAATGGCTCTCATGTCCATGAGAGCTGTAATTTGTTTTTGTGCCTCTGCCCATTGATTTTGTGGCAGGTTTGGCATGCCTTTTATCTTTGGCAAGGTGTGGAAATGGAATCTGTATCCTTGTGAGATAATGTCTAGCACCCATTTGTCCTTTGTGACAATGCGCCAGTTGTCTGCAAAAAGTGCTAATTTTCCTCCCAAGGGAGCTGCCAAGAGAGTTTTGCTTAGCAGTTTGAGGTTTAAGTCATTGTGTTTGCCTTCTAGTAGTTTGGGACCTGTCTTCTCCTCCCTTCTGTGTTGCAGTGCCCCACTGGCGAGGTTTGTAAGGGATTTGTGCTTGTCCTCTGCCCCTTGCGCCTGTATTTACCCTCTGTGGTCTGACAGAAGCTGGAAAGGACCAATTTTTGTTGGCCAATTTCTGCTGAAGCTGGGGCTGTACCTGTAAGAAATCTTTGACTGTCTGCATAGATTTTGCCTTATCCTCCATTTTCTTTAAAACCTCTTCTGCTTTAACCCCAAATAAGACATCCTGCTGTAAGGGTGCATCTAGTAACTTTGCTTTAACATGATCAGGCAGAGTTTGTTCCTTTAACCAATCATGCCTACGTATAACAGACCCAGTAACAGCTGCTCTACAGGAAGCTTCCAAGGAATCAAATCCACATTGTAAAGTATGTTTGTCCACCTGTTCAGCTGCATGCAACAGATCCTGCATTTCCTTGAATTCAGACTGTTGAGGGTGCGTGCTCATCTTTTGTTTTATTTGAGACATTAGGAATTGCTGGTATTTAAGCATGTAAAATTGACAATTTAGTGCTCTCATAGCCAGAGTAGCTGAGGTGTAAACCTTCTTCCCCCACCTATCTAGTGCTCTGGAGTCCCTTTCAGAGGGTACACGATTTTTGGCTATAGAAGCCTTAGCCCCTTTGGGACCCTGGGAGATTGTCTCTGGATCAGCAACAGGGCTTTTGAAAAGGAATTTGTGTGAGTCAGGCACTCTATAGTATCTATCTGGTTTGGCTGGAGCAGGAGGCAGAGAATCTGGATTTAGACTAGATTCTAAATAAACATCATCCACAATGTCTACAACTGGGGGGATAGCAAGTGGTCTGTGCTGGGGGAGTAAAATAAACTCTTGGAGCCTTTTCTTTGAGGCGGACTAGTCCTGACCTTCCCAGTGGAAATGTTCCCTCATGGTATGTAAGGTTTCCCCAAAGGAATAGTCTTCAGGGGGAGAAGCTGAGGGAATGGAATCTTCAGCATCAGAATCTTCATAAGGGGGAAAGGAGTAATCCTGTTCCTCAGAGGAGCCTGAAGAAATAGACACTTGATCAGAGGAGGCATAATCCTCGGGTTGGGAACCCCTGATTAAAGAAATCAAATCTTCAGCCATTTTAAGCATCGGTTTCTTAGGCATGGGGCCTTGAACTGGAGACTGAAGTGCAGTCTTTTTGGGTTTTAGAGGAATCTTAAGCTTAGCATAAGATTTTATGGTGAGAGTAAGAATCCAAAGCGGTCTGGGGTTGGCTGCCTGTCTTTATCTTTTATGCACACCAGTAGTCAGTTGCTCTGACGGCATAGTGTAATTAAATTTATGCAAAATCATAGTTCACTTATTGAACCTAGCACAAAACCGACAACCAGTGAGCAAGGTATACAATAAGAATGAAAGTCCAAATGCAATTGTTAACTTTTCTGACATCAGAAAAGGTTCCCCAATAAGACTGGAGAAAATGGCGTTGGATGCCTCTTATATAAGGAACCGGCCTTGGACCAAGACTTTGGAATATGGGGGCAGGATAACCCAAGTGTGATGACTGCAGCAGGGTAACATGATGAACATCTAGTACTCTTTCATCCCAAGAATACCACCCCTGTCACTGATCATTTTAACATCCTTGCATCTGACAACACTGTCATAGAAATAGTGCATGAAACTAAACTTCTAGGAATTATCATTGACAATAAATTTTCATTCGCCCCCAAATACAGCAAAATATACAGAAAACTCATCAAAAGCTGGGACTCTTATATAGAAACAAACATTTCTTTACTGCAGAAACCAAAAAGTACAATTGTGTACACTTACCACAAATGTAGATGTTCGAGTGTATTCACTGTTGCAGTCATCACACTTGGGTTATCTGCCTGCAGGTAGCTCTCAGTCGGGCTGAATACCAGAGTCTTGGGATTTCTGCATCGGATGCTGTCACCTCTTCCATGATATCAGGTCGTCAGGGGTATAAAACATGCAGCCGACGCCATTACATCAGTTTTTCTTGCCCTAGATGTCAGGAGCCTTCAAAATAGGAAGCTATTACATGGTGTGGAACACCTCCAGTAAAAAGTAAATACCCCTGCCATAAAAGATGTCCATAAAGAGGATAGGTAAAAAGGATAAAGAAAGCCAAACATCTACATTTATGGTAAATGTACACAAATGTACTATGTTCTTCGTGTTTCACTGTTGCAGAAGCTGAGGAAGGGTGGAGGCAGTCAAGAAGTGTTGGGGCTGGCTAGCAGGCCTTGTAAGACTGCTGTAGCAAATCCAGCTCTGGATTTAGAAAAAATAGGTAAGTGGTAATGCTTGGTGAAGGTGTGTACAGAACTCCAGGTTGCAGCTTCCAGGATGTCCCTGGTAGGGGGACTTCCCTGAGAAATTCTGTAGAGGTTGAAGTAGCTCTAGTGGAATGAGTTCTGATCCCCAGAGGGGTAGGTTCTCCATGGTGTTTGTAGCAGAAATAGATGCAGTGTGCTATCCATTTGGAAATGGTTTGCTTTGAAATAAGTTTGCCCTCTGCCCCTGTAGCAAAGCTGGCTAGTAGCTGGTCAGATTTTCTGAAAGGCTTAGTCCTGTCAAGGTAAAACCTGAGCTGTTTGTGCACATCCAAGGAGTGCAGGATCCTTTCCCCTCTATTCTGAGGATTAGGGAAAAAGGTTGGCAAATGGATGGATTGGTTTAAAGCCACACTGGATATCACCTTGGGTATAAAGGAAAGGTTAGTCCTGAGGGAAACCCTGTCAGCACCACTGCCATTAGTGCCTGTAACTCAGACACTCTTCTTGCTGAAGTAATAGCTAGAAGCAAGGCTGTTTTCCAAGAGAGGAATTTTAACTCTGCTGAAGCAGCAGGTTCCAAAGGGGGGAAGTGTGAGCTTTAACAGTACAAAGTTAAAAGTCCCAGGCCATTGTTAGCTCCTCTCAGGAACTGTTTGATGAGAGGGTGAGAAGAGGCTCAGTATTATAATGAGCTGAGATGGCAATGAGCTGAGATGGCAGAGGCATGAATCTTAATGGATGAGAAGGATAGGCCTCTGTGGAGCAGCTCTGCTAGGTAATCAAGGATTTGAGGTAAGTTGGGCACAGCTGTGTCCTTTCCTTGAGAATGACTCCAAGAACAAAATCTTTTCCACTTTTCAGCACAGGATTTCCTAGTACTAGGCCTTCTGGCCTCAAGGATTACGTCCAGCACCTGTCTGCTGAGGGCTGCTGGTAGTGTATTCATGGGATAAGCCAGGCTGCAAGGTTTAGGGTTTGCAGCTGTGGATGCAAAAATCTGCCCTTCCTGCTGAGACAGGGAAGGTGTCTGATGTAGGTGCCAGGGTGGCACTGCTGTCAGACTGCATAGGAGTGGGTACCAGTGTTGGCGTGGCCAGTCTGGTGCAATAAGGATTGCCCTTGGCCTGTCCTGTTTGATCTTCAGTAGTACTTTTGAGAAGAAGGGCAGAGGAGGAAAGGCATAAATTGAGAGGTTTTCCCATGTAAAGGATAGGGCGTCCACCTTCCAGGCTCAGCTGTGAGGGTTCCTGGTGCAAAATTTGTTCAATTGGTGGTTTTGGGGGAGGCAAAAAGGTCCACCTCCGGAGTTCCCCACCTGTGGGTTAGAAGTTTGAATTAGCTGGGTTCCAGTTTCAACTCGTGAGGATCAAGTAGATTTCTGCTTAAGTCATCTGCCAGTGAATTTTGCTTGCCTGGCAGGAATTGAGCTTGTAGGTGCACTTGGATGCTCAAGGCTGTGTTCCACAGAGCCATGGCTAACCTGCAGAGTGGGTAAGAATGAGTACCACCCTGCTTGTTTATGTACCACATAACTGTGGTGTTGTCTGTCTTTATCAACAGCTGTCCTGGAAGGATAAGGTATTTGAAGACTGTCAGAGCATTCTGTACAGCCAGCATCTCTTTTTGATTGATATGCAGGGGAATTTGTTCTGGGCTCCATCTGCCTGCCATGTGAGCCCCCCATGCACAGTTTGATGCATCTGTTGTCAGGGTTTGGGCGGTGAGGGGTTGAGTGAAAGGAAGTCCCTTGTTGTGGTTGCATGCTTCTGCCCATCAAAGGAACTCTGCCCTTAGACAAGATATGATAGGAATCACTGTTTCCAGGTCCTAAGAATGTTGACACCAGACACTTTTTAAGTACCAATGAAGTTTCCTTATATGCAGTCTTGCATGTGGAATTAGCAGAATGCATGAGGCCATGAACCCTAGGGCTTGCAGTATTTTCCTTGCAGATAGCTGGGTTTTGTTGGCTATCAGTTTGAAATAGTTTGTCAGATGGACCTGCTTTTCTGGAGTGAGGAATGCCATCTGAAAAGTTGGGTTCAAGCTTGCTCCCAAGAATACAATTTGTTGGCTGGGCACCAGTTGTGATTTCTTTTCGTTGATGGTGCATCCCAGTGAAGTTAGTAGTCTTTTTACAAATGCCAGGTGCTGAAGTAGCAATTCCTGACTGTCCGCCTAAATCAGGCAATCATCCAAGTATGGGTAGATTTGAATATTTCTTTGCCTGCAGTATGCAATGGCTGGAGCCAGGCATTTTGTGAATACTCTGGGCGCAGTAAATAAGCCAAAGGGAAGTGCAAAGAACTGATAGTGCATAGAACCTGCCCTGAAACGTAAATATTTCCTGCAAGACTCCCTTATGGGGATGTGAAGATAAGCTTCTTTTAACTCTAGGGTGACTAACCAGGCATCCTTGGCTAGCATAGCTAAAAGCTGTTGCAGTGTAAGCATTTTGAATTTTGGGACCACCAGAAAGGTGTTGAGAATTGATAGATCCAGGATGGGGCGCCAAGAGCTCTCTTTTCTGGGCACCAGGAACAGTCTGGAGTAGAAACCCTGTCCCCTTTGTTCTACTGAAACAGGATGAATAGCCCTGATATGGAGAAGGGAAAGTACTTGCTTTTGAGCCTCTGCCCATTGGTTTGGAGGAAGGTCTGGCAACCCGCTTGGTGTTGGCAGTGAGTGGAAGTAGAATCTGTATCCCTGGGATGCAATGTTTACAACTCATCTGTCCTGAGTAATGGACATCCAGTTTTTTGCATGAAGGGCAAGTTTTCCTCCTAGGGGTGCAAGTACTTTGACATAGCTGGGAAGGATAATTAGAGAGTCATTGTAAACTTTTTCCATAAGGGGGTGGCTTACCACTCCCTGGTTTTGAGGTGGAAACACTCCATTGTTTAGATCTCGCATTCCCTGAGACTGTAGTCTTGGTGGTCTGTCTCCCTTGGGTTTGGACTGAGAAGGCCTGAGAGAGACTGGAAAGGACCAGTTTTTTGAAGGTCAATGCCTACTGAATCTAGGTGGCTGCACCTGTAAGAACTCTTTAACTGTTTGCACAGATTTAGCTTTTTCTTCCATCTTTTTAAGAACTTCTTCTGCTTTTGTGCCAAACAAACGCTCCTGATTTAATGGAGCATCTCGTAATTTTGCTTTGACATAGCCAAGCAAGACTTGTTCTTTTAGCCAAGCATGCCTTCTCAGTACAGACCTAGTGACAGCAGCCCTGCAAGATGCTTCTAAGGCATCAAACCTATGTTGCAAAGAATGTTTACTAACTTGGTTTGCAGAATGCATTAACTCTTGTAAATCTTTATTTTCTGCACAATCTTACCATTTTTTATTTAATTAGTTCCATAATATGTTGCTAGTACTTCAACATGTGAAACTAGCAATTCAAAGCCCTGGTGGCAAGAGTTGCAGAGGTATAAACCTTCTTACCCCATCTGTCTAAAGAGTTTTTGGCTGTAATAGCCTTAATGCCCTTAGGTCCCTGGAAAATGGTCTCTGGATCCGCAGTAGGATTCTTAAAGAGAAATACGTGAGAATCAGGTACTCTGTAGTACCCGTCAGGTTTTCTAGGAGCTGGTGGTAAGATGTCAGGAGTAAGACTGGACTCCAAGAAGACATTGTCTACAATATCCAGGACAGGGGATATAGCTAGAGGCCTGTGCTGAGGAAAATCTAAAAATTCCCCGAGTCTCTTTTTGGACTGAGGATAGTCCTGGCATTCCCAGAGGAAAAGCTCTCTTAAAGTATGCAAGGTTTCACCAAAAGAGAAATCCTCTGGAGTGGAGGCAGAGGGAATGGATTCCTCTGCATCTGAGTCTTCATAGGTAGATAAGGGTATGTCCTGGTAATCAGAAGGGTCAGAGTCATCAGACTCCTGGTCTGTAGAATCAGAAGGAAATTCAGTTCTTGGTCTTTTGGCAGGGGAAGGCTGGCTTCCCCTAATTAGTGTAATAAGGTCTTCAGCCATTTTAAGCATTTGTTTTTGTGGCATTGGAGGATGAGCATGCGCTTTGGATGTTGGTTTTCTAGGCATAGTGCGAACTCTGGGCCTGAGAAACTCGGTAGTTTTATTAAGAAATGAAGTTGTCGGTTTAATATAAATATCGGTAGGTCGGAATACACACTCAGAAGCCAGTGCCTGCATAGCGGCTCCGGACCCATCCAAGGTAGAGACATCCGCAGGTTCCACATTCGAAGAAGCATCTCGCGGCATACTGGACTCTGAATGGGTCTCAGCAGAGGTCTACGTATCTGCAGAAGTGGGCATCATGGGCTGCAAAGGTGCCTCACTGAGTACCGGCAGACTGGCAACAAGCTTAACGGAAGCATTGTCTGCAGTTTTTGAACTATGCAGTCTGTCTCTGTCTTTGCACTTTTTTGGAAGATCAGTAGTTGGATGGCTTACCAAAGCCATTTTGGAATATGGAGAATGACAGCGAAAGAAATTAGCTACAAAAATAGCCAGACAATGAATGGTTCGGGCGTTAAACAAGACACAAAACCGACAGCTAGGGACGTTGTGGTCTAGGCCTAAATAGGTGATGCAGTAAGAATGAAAATCTCTGTGAGGTATTTGCTTTCCACAGGCAAGACAATTGTCATTTTTTTCCTGACATCGGTTAGAGCAAGAAAAAAGACTCCCCCAACAGGGTACTTTGCTTTAGAAGACTTCAGGTCTGAAACTCAAAAAAAACGAAAATTTCAGGTAGCGGGCGACCGGCACTTGCAAACTGCTTCTGCTTCGGGCTCCTTCTCGGCAAGAAAGACTGATGTAATGGCATCGGATGCATGTTCTATAACCCTGATGACCTGACGTCATGGAAGAGGCAGCAGCATCCGACGCAGAAATCCCAAGACTCTGGTATTCGGGCTGACTGAGGGCTACTTGCAGGCAGATAACCCAAGTGTGATGACTGCAACAGTGAAACATGAAGAATATCTACCCTTGCAAAAACATTTAGTCACACTTTATGCATCAAATCAATCCCTCCGATCAGAAGACAAAAATCTCTTAGCTATCTCAAAAGCCACAAGAAAACCAGGTCACACTCTGTATTCATACTCTGTCTCTATACTTTGGAATTCACTATCTCTAGCTCATAGGTAGGTACCAGGCTACTGGCCCTAGGGCCTATATAAGCCTAGCCAAAGGTACCCTGGCTTTCGCCACCCAAGAAAAATTATTTTCCTGTGCCACTGTCGAGCAGAGCCACAGAAGTGATCCCTGGGGTGAATTTCCTATCTCCCATCCAGTCATCAAGATTTTTCTTGAAGAGTGCTAATGAGGAGCTTTGTTTGATATAGATAGGTAGTTTATTCCAGAGTAAAATAAGTCTCTGGGACAGGAATCTATCCCTCCAGCATGTTCTGTTTATTGTGGTGACAAGGTTTTGGTCCCTAGAGCGTGTAGCTCATAGGGATTCAGATTTCTTTAAGTGGAGCATGTCTAAAAGCACTGGGTTTGACATAGTTTTGTGTGTTCGGCAGAGATCACCTCTGAGTAGGCGATATGCAATGGAGTAAAGCTGCAGTTTTTTGAGACGGTCTGCATAGGGCATCTGTCTGAGGCCAGTAATCCTCTTTGTGAGGTATTTCTGTGGCCTTTCTAGTTGTTGTAGATGTCTTGTGAGGTACATACCAAAAGGAGCATTGTACTCTATAATGGGTCTAATGAGTGACGAGCAGAGGGGAACAATGACCTCTTTTTTCCTGGATGAGAAACCTTTTGTGATGAGGTTTGCCACATAGAAGGATTTCCTGACTACTGTGGCAATGTGATTATCAAAGGAGAGACTACTGTCCACCTGTGTCCCAAGGTCTCTTATCACACTTTCGGTGTTAAGTAGACTACCGCCTATGTGGTAGTTCATGGGTACTGAGTTTTTACCAAAAGGAATGACAATGCACTTTTTGGCATTGAGCTTGAGGCCATGGCTTTGACATCAGGCATCTGTCTCAGTGAGGCCCATTTGTAGGATGTCCAGATCTTCTGGAGTTTTGATTATGGCTCCTAGTTTGCAGTCATCTGTGAACTTCATTTGCCAAAGACCTTCTGTGTTGGCCTGTACTTCAGAGAAGTAGATACCAAACAGGAGAGGACCCAGGACTGAACCCTGTGGTACTCCACTTGTCACTGGTCTGAAGTTGGATTTGGAGTCTGCTACTTTCACAGTGTGGGTTCTGTCAGTGAGCCAGTTGGCAATCCATCTTGTGACATAGGGATTTATACCTAGTTTAGTGAGTTTATCTATAATTCCAGAGTGGGGGATGGTGTTGAAAGCCTTGGTGAGATCTAGATAGGCTGTGTGAACCACATTACCCTCATCTACGGCTTTGGTGACTGCTTCAAAGAAGTCTATCAGGTTTAGGAGACATCATCTGCCTTTTACAAACCCGAACTGGGTGGTGTCCTGAGTTTGGAGATTACCAATGTCATTGTTTATAAGTTCCATGATGATATGTTCCACAGCCTTGCAGACCAGGCTCGGTAGGCTAATGGAGCGGTAGTTTCCGGGGTCTATGGTGGCTCCCCCTTTGTGGAGTGGGATAACTGTTGCTGTGCGCCATTCAGTGGGCACATAGTCTGAGATGAGGCTATGATTGAACATGATACTTAGGTGGGGTGCCAGTTCGTTCTGTAGTTCATGTAGAACACAGCCTGGGATGTCATCAGGTCCCATGGATGCTGTGTTCTTGGCTTTGGATAGTGTGTTTTTTACCTGTGCAGCCGTGATTACAGGAACTTTGCATTCTTCTGTTATACAGATGGGCCCTTTAGGGGATGACAGGGGGGTAAAGTCAGCACTGAACCTATCTGCCAGGATGTTGGCAATATCAGTTGGTTCTGTATATTTAGTGCCATTGTGCTGTAACTCAGAGCAATTCTGAGTGTTGCCATTGAGATTCTTGACATAACTATATAATGCTTTGTGGTTGTCTTTAGAGTTAGTGGCGATTTTGTTTTCATAACTAGCTTTGGAGGATTTTATAAGGGATCTCAGCTTCTTACTGAGGCTGACCAGGGAGTTTCTCCAATCATGGGATTTTACTCTTTTTTGCAACAGTTTCTTTCTTCTGTTGTAGAGTTTGTTTATGGCAGGGGACCACCAGATTGGCTTCCTTTTTTGGAGGACAGCATCTTGGTTCTGTTAGGGATGGCACGATCCATGCACTTGTGTAAGTGCTTATAAAGTGCATTTGTGTAGAATTCAGCAGTCATACCTCTATTGTCCATCAGCATGGGTGTCTTAAAGTTTGCCACTTCTGTCTTAAGAAGCGTGAAGTTGGCTTTGGAGAAATTTTTTACTGTGGTTTCCCTAATGGGGGGTGGGGGGAGGGATGCGGATGTCTAGGGTGATCAGCTTGTGGTCGGATCTGACCAATGAGGAATTGACCTCTGATGTGGAGCATCGGTTGCCCATGTTGGTAATAACCAGGTCTACGATATTGGTGGGGGTGTGGATAAGTTGATCCATGGCATTGGAATTTATGAATTCCAGAAAACGTTGAGCACAAGTGTTGGTACATGAGTAGTTTTCCCAGTTAATGGTAGGGTAGTTGAAATTTCTTATTATTAGGGTGTTAGGTTGTACCCTAATATTTTCCAGTGTATTAAGAAATGAGGAGTGGGAATCCTGGGTCATGGTGGGGCATCTGTAGCAAGCTAGAATTTGGATTGCGGTCTTGCCCAGAGTCAGTTACACTTGGATAATCTCGGATGCATTATGCTGAGCAACTAGCCTGAAGGTGTGGATATCCTTAATGAATATGGACATGCCTCTGCCTTTAGTGTTTCGGTCCAGGTTAGGTGGCCGAAAGGTGTGGTATGAATTATAGCCTGGTAATGCAGGGGTACTCTCTGGAGCCTTGAACCAGGTCTCTGTCACTGCACAGATGTCGATGTTCTCCATTTTACGGAGTGCCTTGAGTGAGTGCATTTTGAGGTTTAGAGTTCTAGCATTGAGTAGCAATACCCTCATATTCTTCTTGCCTGTACCTGTTAGGGTGGTGAATTTGTCATTTGAACCTTGCATAAAAAAGGCACTATAGGGGTGGCTAGAGCCTTAGCCAGTATCCGGAAAACCAGGGGCGAGAGGTGCAGGCCATCTCTGGCAAAGCATCGTGGTTTGTCGATCATTCATCCCAGGCAGACAGATACTGGATCCCCTTAGAATGACATCAGAAGCTTAGCCAATTGTTGAAGTCAATCATTTTGTCCTTGTACTGTGGTATCATTCTGGGTGATGGCAGGATGCTACTTAGGTCTAGGGTCATACCTGCCTGGGCTACAAGATCGGACAGCTCCTCCATGTCCCATTTCATATAGTCCAAGGAGGTACGTCTCAGGTCATTCACACCAACATGGACAATGACAGAGTCATATTTGTACTTGTTGTGGAGTGACCTGAGTGCATGCGTTATGTGGCGGATCCTGGCACCCGACAGGCAGCTGACAGTAGCTTTCTCCTTGTTTGGCCTGATGAGTGGAACATCAGTGTGCCTGACTATAGAGTCACCTATGACTAGAGTGTTGGGTACGTTGTTATGCCTTATGGGCTGTGGTTGAGTGGCACACTGAGTTTGTGGGCTATGCGTCATTTGGGTTGTGTTGGGGGGTGCAGGATGCTTGTGTTTCTGCTTTGGAGGTCCCTGTTGCTTGGGCAGGTTTTTACTGAGAGCTTCCGCGAATGTAGGTGTGTGTTTTGTGTTTCTGTATGTGTGTTTTGGTGGTGTAGGTTTTGAGGGACTATTATTAGGGTGTTAGGTTGTACCCTAATATTTTCCATTGTATTAAGAAATGAGGAGTGGGAATCCTGGGTCATGGTGGGGCATCTGTAGCAAGCTAGAATTTGGATTGCGGTTTTGCCTAGAGTCAGTTACACTTGGATACTCTCGGATGCATTATGCTGAGCAACTAGCCTGGAGGTGTGGATATCCTTAATGAATATGGACATGCCTCTGCCTTTAGTGTTTCGGTCCAGGTTAGGTGTGTGTTTTGTGTTTCTGTGTGTGTGTTTTGGTGGTGTAGGTTTTGAGGGACTATGTGCCGAGTGTGGTGTGGTGCAAGTGTTTACCTTCTCCTCTTGACTGTCTAGTCCAGTCTTGGGTGAAGAGAGCTTTGCTTCCAGTTTGGCTATATAAGTGCATCTCTCACAGGTTGTAGTGTTGGGTGGTAGGAGGAGAGGGTTGTCTGTGTACATAAGGCAATTACTGCATTTCCACAGGATGCCCAGATTCATCAGGTAGACAGGAGAAAACACTGGGAGCTGACCCTTAGACATGTCTGGATAGGTGCTTATTTGTTAAGTACTAGAAACTGTTTTCCTCTAGACAGTGAGGAAAGTTGAGTGCTGTAGTAATTTGTAGCTTATTTAGTGCTTACAATAAGTTCTGACCCAGTGCTGAGCTCAAAGAAACAGAGTGCAGAAACAAACAAACTGGTTAAAACAAAATTAAGCTAGAAGGCTTCCCTCCAACACAGAAAGGCTTGGGGGCCTAGAAGCCTACAAATAGTCCTGGACACGGCAAATTTATATCCAGACTAGACTACCCACAGGAAAGGCAGGAAACAAGCTTAGAAATTTATTTATTTATTTTTTTTAGTGGAAAGAGAGAAAGGAGTAGCAGAAACTAAGCTGACTGGCCTTCTCAAATGTTCTCCCTGTATTGGGTAGAATGAGGTAATGACACTAAACTGGGAGGAGGGTCCCAGATCAAATCTGCAGTAGGGGCAGGCAACTGCAAAGCCACCAACTATAAGAACACCATACCAATAGGGAGGGATGGTGGGAAACAAACTGCAGAAATGTTTCTCACAGCAGAAAAGCAGCAGTGAGCCTTTAAATTAAATTTTTAAAACAGCTAAAAGAACCTCTAGAGAAAGCGTTTAACTGCAACAAATTATCAGAAACAAACAACCCAACAGATGCTTAATAAAAGTGGACAGTTTCCAGTTAATACCTCACACACAGTGAAACTAGCTAGAAAAATATACATACACAAAGTGCTATAAATAACTCAAACAAAATAAGCAAAAGAACAGGATACTTAATGTTATATATTATAGATCCGAGTTTACCAGGTCTATGCCTGGCCTAACCCAGTTCAAAGCCTCTTTAAAAAAAATCATCTCAAAATTACATGGCTCTGCTCCTGCATAAAGTCTGCCTGATGCTCAACATTTTTTCCTCTTCCACACTAGCCTCATTCCTCCTCTTCTGTCACATTTCAATCCTTCACAGTCTCCAAGATCCTAAGGCTCTTTGAACTCTTTCTCTGTTTCTATACCATATCCTTAAGCTACTGCTCAGGCTGTATTGCTTCTACTCTTTTTAACTCTCACTTTCTGCATCACTAACTTTCTGGTTGCTATTTTCCTAACTGAAACTAACATTCTATTTATTTTGATCATGTACTACAGCAGTCAATGTCACACATTGCACTACCTATATACTATTTTTTTGGATACTACATCATGTATCGTGAGAGTGACTATTATTGTCTAGAATGTTTTTAACTCTATAGAATTGTCTTGCTGTGTAGTATATATATATATATATATATATATATATATATATATATATATATATATATTGTAACATTGTGTAACACAGTTTGTTCATTCAACTTATTTTGTACAGTATTTCTAATGTGATTTGTACTGTACTGGATTTTACTGTATTCTTTATTGTACTGTATGTGGAGCTTTTCTCCCCGGGCCTCTGCTGAAAATGGGTTCTGTAGACCCAGTTAGACCACCCCGGTAAACAAATGTAAAACAAATAAAAATAAATAAATATATATAAAACCATGGAAGAGCTAATACATCAACTTAAATATTTATACATAAATCTAAATGATAAACACACACTGGTTCACATGATATGGGATTGGTCATTTCATACAATTCACATATGACATCTCATGAACACAATTAAAGCAATGGTTACAAAATCTTTCACTTCACTTCTGCTTAACTGTACTACTACAGACAATGAATACAAAAGGGGGTTTGTTTACCTATGTTACTGTTTCATCTGAACCAACTTCTACTGAGATGGCTGTATATTTTCTCTACTCTACCTACAGGCATTCTTCAAAAATGCCATCTACATCTCTCAGTGCATCTGAGCAATAGTAAAATGACTGATATTATGGCATTTTAACTCTCATGCTTAAAAAATGGTGTCACGTCAATGTTTTGTTCAAACTACAAAACAAAAATTATTGCTGTCCTACACATCAGTGTGAAGCCTGCTGAACAACAAGTTCCCAAATGACTAGGAAGCTGGTTAGCTTTCATATCCTGAAATCTGAAAAGCACACAAATGCAAATAGAGTAGTTTTAACATTCATTTTCCATAAGCTTATGTTTAAAAAGCAATCACTATAACTGCAAAAATGAATCAGCTGCCTGTAATTTCAGACTATGCTGTTTACCTCCTGTCTGGTATGAGTTAGAAAAAAGTCAACACACAGATCTGATAAACTTCATCTAAAAAGTCAGCATTAGAAGGATAAGCTTTGCATTTAATAATACTGCAAAACTTGACCTCCATTGTTAATAAGACTACTCCCTCAGCAGCCATTACTCACCCCAGCTGCCTCCTCTGCAATGATTTAAATTGTGGTGCACTATAAATAATATTTCTAGACTACAAATTAAGTAACCTGCGACTCATCACTGTTACTCATCCTCCCACAAACTTCTTCAAATAAAAAGGGATCACAATTAGACTTCCTTTCTGCCAATGTTCTGCAGATGATCCTGACTAAAAAGGGGTGTGGGGGTGCAATGCAATGACACTGCCACCAAATAAAGCTCAGATACATACTCACAGGAACGCAGTTCAGGTGGGAAGCTTCCTTGGGATACTTACTCATGCAAAAGTGCACAGCAAACACATAAATATTCTTTATTTCTTTTTACTGGTTGCTTTCTATATGAGCACTTTATGTTAATGTCACCTCGTTTAAGGTAAAAACAGATGGGATCATGAATCACAACCAACAGGACTGGTTACTACAGGAATCTGAGGTGAGAAAGGTGTTTAACAAGTTTGCCTTTTTCCCTGTTTGCAGATTATAATCATGGAACTCCACGCACTACAGTTATGTATGACATTCTGGTGTGATATATCCTATACCGTACCTCTGGAACATATTTCCAGTAATTGTTAAGCAGAGAAGCACCCCTCCCACATTCAAGGTAAACCCAGATAATTGGATGGACAGCTTCACCCCCCACTTGTCCATCTTGACTTTTCCTCCATAAGTCTAGAGGTAACTTTTGAATGTGGTTTATTGTCTGTGTTTGCAGTGGCCTGCAGACGGCAATGCACATTATACTAGCCAGACCTTTGTATGAGATAACAGCACCTATATGCATTAGTGAAATGTTACAGTCATTACTGACAGTACTGTTCAGCTTCCAAGTACATACATGAAGTAATGCCTGTTATTCAAACTACAAATAAATACCTTCTGACTACATTACTGCATTTTTATTACAGGTCATCAATTTTAGAAATTCAGAAAAATGTTCAGATGTGATGAAAAGTATCCAGTATTATCAAATATTTAATCGCAGAACACAGGGACAGCAATTCCCTTCTTTCTATTGCTGCATCACTGCAGTATGTGGATATGGCAGGACCTAAAGAGAGCAAATGATTTGTGGAGTGTTACTTAATCAAATAAAAAAAACTGTGGTGGTGGTGCTGCGGTAGCATTGTCGCCTCACAGCAAGACGTTGTGCCATTCGATTCTCAGCTAGAGCGTCTTCTGTGTGGAGACATGCGTGAATGGGCGTACCTTCGTTGAAGGTTGTGCGTCAGGGCTGGCAAACTCAGCACGTAAAAAATCTACTGCCAATCATTAGCGGACCAGAGTTCCACTGTGGTGACCCCTAACCAGGAAAAGCCGAAAGACACAAACAAACTTAATCAAATAAAAAACACCCCCTGCTGCAAAACTACTAAATGCATATTGCCTACTGACTTGGAGATTTCCATATAAAATATGAATAATTTAATAACTTGTTTCAGATAAACATACAGTTTTTCTTGGAACCTTCTGCTTGTTTTATCCATCCTTATTCATAATGAGTTATGAACAGACAGAAATATAAAACAAATTAATGGCTAGGCTATTTTTTAACAGCAACACCACTCTTCAAGGTGGTAATACTGGCTAGCAGCAGACCAGAATACCTACAGGCCACATGGCTATCTGCTGCTAAGAACAAGTGGATGTTTTAATAATGGCTATCACCTCCAATCCTATCAGGTATTACTACCTGCTTGATCAGTCTGCCTGGATCCTAGCCCATTTACCTGCTGCTGACCTGGTGTTATAAGGGGACTTGTTTCAACCTCAGCTACTTGACATCTGACCACTCCAGTTAGGATTCTTTCATCTAGACCACTGAATACTATGTTGTAAAGCCAAATTTCAAACCTTAAGTGCTCTTTGCAAAGCTGGAAAGCCACATCTCCTCTATCAGTTTATGTACTGTGTTGTTATTATTGTGTGGGAGATACAGTGGTGCAACAGATACTGTCCGTGCCTTACATCACTCGATTCTCCAGTTCAATATTTGGCTGGGGTGCCTTCTGTGAAGAGTTTGCAAATACTCCCTGTAGCTGCATTGGTTTACAATGGATGCTCCAGGTTCTTCCACCTCAAAGGAGTGCAAAAAGCTGCCTGTTACATGTGTCATCAAAATTTATGTACGCAAATTGTGATTAATTAGTGCTCCATTCAGCATTATTTTTCAGTCTTATACCCAAAGAGGGCTGGGTTATACATCCCCAACAACCCTAAATTTGACTGAGTAGGTAAATGAATAAATGAAGTGTGATTCTGACTTGAAGGTGCCCTGGGGAAAAAATATATTGAAAGGCTATCAGGACCCTGCAGATTGCTTTCACCTCCTTCAGATTAATGAAAAGGTACCTTTTTCCATGAGATAGTTTATCAAAGAATGGCAGAATATGCTTTTTAAGGCTACTTGAACAATCTAAAGAATCTGTTGTTGGGTGTTGTACTCTTGGAGGAGGAAGTAAATTCATCTCCCAATGATAATGTTTTTTTTTTTTTTTTTAAATATCTGTCCACCACAGGAAGTCTTTCTTCACATGCTGGGCAATACGATTCAGCATCTCAATTATATCTGTATAGCGGCTTGCATCACTTTTTAAAATGCCACTGTCTCTCTTTCATGCATAGCCTTTTAATGGGCACTAGGAAAATACATGAAATATCTCAGAACTAATTTCACTACTGTTTGGCTTACTGTTGAGAAAATTATGTCAGGATTATTTGAATCTCTTGTTGCTTTGTTGGTGAGCAGGATAAGCCTTCATAAATCCACAATCTCTGACAGACCCTAAAAATGTTACTGATGTTAGTGGCCCTGTGCCACACAGAGATAAAGCCCTTACTGTTCCCCAGATGACCTATGATGAATTAGCAGTATGGGAACTGAAGGGGCCAGAGGGGAAAATGCAATGAGTGGTTGACACTGTCTTGTCCATCCTGGTGTGAGGCTGAGGCAGCCTTGGCTTGCTCCTGATGAGTTTCAAACTGCATAAGCTTGTGCTGTTTAGTGAGGAGGTTGCACATATGCAGACACTCATATGCACTTCTTGAAGGCTGCCAAAGGCTGGCACAGAGTTAGGGCACACTCCCCAGCAGCAGCATTATAACGCAACAGTGGCCTCACTCTCCCCACCGGCCAGATTTGTGGGTTAGAGTTAGTCAGGAGGAGGCTAAGGTGAATGAGGGCAGGAGCCAGTGACAGCTAATGGTCAGCTGCAGGAGAAAAAAAAATGTTACTGATGTTGAAGAGCTCATAACAGATTTCTAGTTGTTTGATGTCACACCAATATATTACAAGAAGTCACATCTCTGATGTATGTGCTCTAGTAATAATTTCCCTGCCTGCAACTAACAAGCAGTCATTTATATAAGGAAATGGCTATGTTTTGCTTTCTACAATGTGCAAACAACGGTACTAAACACTTCTTAAATACTCTGGATGTGGCAGATCAAACTGCAAAATTGAAAACTAAAAGTGATGTAAAACTCTGACATCTATGCTACTTTGTATGGCACGGCCTTAATGGAATGTGAAGACAGACATCTTCTGTATCTAAGGCTGTCTAGTAAGAACCTGTTCTATAAAGGGGAAGCAGTCTCTTTAGGTGTCACCATCCTTAACAGGTTACAGTTCGTGGCACTGAGACACCCTTAAACAACATTATGTGCCAGTGAAAAAAGTAAAAATTTACACTCCTTGGGAAAATTGAGGGAAGCTCCCCATGCAGAAGACAGAACCTAATAACCCACTTATTTAATATAACCTATTCTGATGTTGTACAAACTTGGGTTAGGTTACATATATTCAATTAAATAAAACATCTCTTCAGTAACTCAAAAATACTAGTTAAATCACTGCTGAATGACTTTGCATTAATCAGCTTATTCAGATCTGGAGAATCTAGAACCAGTCTAGCAGTATTGTCCTTTATGTAAACTAGAAACCGTTTGGAGATTATCCTCACATACTCCTGTCCTATTGTTTGTAAACACTATTTGTTTATGTTCATATTTTGCTATGGAGCAGACAACTGTGAAGTCTGATTCCTAGGGGTATTGGTGAATAGAAGAGGGAAGAAAAGGACTAGTAGTCATTTGAAAGACAGGGTTATGTGTAGTTTCCTTCCAAATATTTCTGAAAACATGTATTAACATTTTCCAAAAATACATTTCTACAATTTAAGACAATGTAATAACTAAAAGAAAACATAACATACAGTACACAGTAAGGAGGAGTACCTTAAATACAACACTAACAGATGTATAATCAAGTTAGTGAAGATACGATGAAAAATGGGCTGTTAACTCTGCAACTTTAATTGTAAAAAGTTATGAGAAAAACAGATGAACAACTAAGCTGACAGTAAGCCTTGAAATATTTTTAAGCTGCTATCTGAAATCAAAGTATTTAAATATTTACGTTTCTTTTCGCATACTGCCTCACAAACATTTTCTGAAGATTTAACCAGGAATTTGCAATATAAGACTTAATAATCAACAATGACATTATTTTCATGTTAATTTAGATTTTGTTAGAACCTCACTGTCACATAAAAGATTATAATCAGGGCTATGATAATAACAGGCTTATTGCACATTCAAGACATGAATGCCAAGAAATTCACCTCACAAGAGGAGGTGAATCTTGACATCCAAGGGGAGTACACATAATAAAAGGTTATGATCAGTAACCTGATCAAAGTTCTTTGTAATGTATGGAGCTTTATCTTCTCCGTGTACTACCAGTTACAGAAAGGAAAAAAGTGAGAGACATGAAGTGATTTACTGGCTTTGAAAGCCAGTAAAGGACTTAGTGCTGTCAAACAGACAGCAGCTCACCACTACTCGTCTTTGATTAACAATTCTGTACAATTCCAAACACAGTGGGGGACAAATGATGAAAATCAGGGTTTTTAAATACTACACTTATTCACTTTTTTACAAAGTGTAAATAAAACGTTAACAGAACAACAGGTGACTGTAATCCTCATTGATTTAGCAGACTATCAAAACATTTACAAGAATCAGAGCAAAAGTATGCAACAAACTCAGGGCCTGTTGGAGCCATGGACAGCAGGCAGAGTCAGAGACTAAGTTGTTTTAACTTCTGACGCTGTATTCTGCTGACTGGCACTATCCACTGTTGGTTTCTAGTGTATGACTCAATTGTAACAGAGCTTATGGGAGGTGCCTAACACTTGTTATGCACCCCCAGCACTGTTATGACCAAGTCTTGCAATAGACAAGATGCTAACAGTGAATCTTTTTCTTGATATTAGAGTGTAATCTCAGGGCTGTGTTATAATTTGTCTGTTTTCATTTTCATTTATACTGCCTTTGTCCAAGAGGCTATAAGCAAGATTCCTTTCCTCCAAATTGGCTTTTTTTATTTGGGGTGAAACTCTTTTTGAAACTGAGAACTAAGTTAACTTCCACAGCAAGTTAAGCAGAGTGACTCACTATCTTCCTTTAAACATAAACTGGATAGGTATTTCCACAAATATACTCCAGGACTGACCAGTCTGGTGCTCCTAGACAAAGGAGGTGCTGTCAGAGGGGGATACTGACAAGCTGAGAATGATTATGAGACTCAGTGGCCTTGGAATAGCTATGAATTTATAAGCACACTTCAGTGCATGATCTACTGTAGCCATACATTTTTCCTGCTCAATGAGTATCTAAAATCTTAGCCAAAAGGGAAGTGATGTGTTATCATATATGCCAATTAAGTCCTCTAACACATAAATTACCAAGTATATATGGGCCACGGTGGGGCAGCAGTTAGCATTGTCACCTCACAGCAAGAGGTTCTCCCGTTTGATTCTTGGCTGAAGTGCCTTCTGTGTGGAGTCTGCATGTCCTGCCCGCGGTCGAGTGATGTTAAAGACATGCAGGTAGGTGTATGAGTGAATGTCTATGCCTTCGTTGAAGGCTGGGTGTCGGGCTAGCAACTCGGCACTGTAAAAATCCACTACCAATCATTAGCAGACCGGAGTTCAGCTGTGGCGACCCCTAACCGGGAAAAGCCGAAAGATATTAATATGCTCTCACCCTATTTGCCTAAGAAGTCTTGTTTTTTATCAAATGTAAGAGTTGCGAAAGGAATTGTTTAGTAATGGTATCATCTTAGACTTGTTGAATAAATCATCTCTCTACATAAGCCTTATAAATCCTGTCTGCCCTGTTTAGTTCTGGAAATTGTGAATCTGACAAATGCTTTTAAGATATCTTGCTGGAAAGAATATAAGCAGTAGAACTGCCCCTCTTTGAATTTTGTGGCCTCATTTTCCTATATTTTTATGCAGAGACAAAGGATCCTTGTAGGTCACTTCAAAATGTATCCAATAAAAGTTAATGCACTGCAGAAAAGGATGCATTCTGTGAACCGCTAAACTGTGACAAAGAATCTCTGTGGTCAGAATCTTGAAAAGAGTTGAGAATCTATGTAAGTCCTATAAAAGTCCTCCTCAAACTTAGAAAAGAAAGAAGGCGCTCTTTTTCCATTTCTTATTACAATCTTGAACGTTAAACAGGTACCTGCTAGGTCTGCATACCTGTATACTAACTAATGACAAAAATTGGTCCAAGGAATGCACCACTGTAGGTCACTATTTCTAATCATGATTCCTTGCACTCTGTAAAAATAAAGTCAGTATAATAACAAGCACTGGACTAGATGGACCCACCACACATCGATATGCTAGGCTTATGGATCACAGAAATACCTCCATGCAGTATGATCAGAGGGGATATCAAAGCAGGTACTGCTGAAGGTACAGTTATACTCATATTTTTTTCTTTTTTTGAAAGAATAAAGGTTGGATAGGAGAATTTTGGTACTTTTGGCAATGTTATTAAATTGAAACACCCTCTTCTGTAGCAATACTTAAACTGAAGGATTCATATCTGTACAGATTTTTTTGGCTACCTTCTGTGACGATTCTCTTTAGCAACTATTTTAGACTTCTCTCTTCTACACTGTTTTGTTTTTACACTCCAAGTTACACATTTTAAAATAAAAGGAGTGGAAAACAATTTAAAATACCAGTACAACTAATTTCTTGCCAGTATCGCACATAAACAGCTTACTTCATTTTTCTTTGAAAAATCTTTTTAAAAATTGTTTATGGTAGAGTATTACAGCCCACTTCACTGATGAAACATCAAATGACAAAATGTTAAGGAATGAAGAAAGCTATAAGCAACAATGGTTATACAAGATAATCTCATGCACCAGCCCAGGTTTTACAGAACTGATGCATGAGACCGGAGATGGCTCTCACAGGGATGAAAGCACAGCTGGTGCAAACTCTGGCTGGGAAAAGAAAAGAATACAAGGTGAGTGGATAAACTCAAATCTTATCTGTTAGAGTGACCATACCAGAAGATCTAGAGTACAGGAATATAAACACACATATACACCTCTATACACACAGGTATTACTGGCAAAATAAAGTAATGCATTTTGTAATATTGTCCATGTTGAAAAGTCAAGTGCCCTATTGACATATGAATGGAAGAAGGGAGTGCTACTAGTACATAAGCAATGAAATGTCAGGTGAGGAGCAATGAAATCAAAGAATATGGAAGACAAAATAACCAACAGGAGCTCTTCATATGAATGGTGGGGATCCTTTGTAAATATAAACTTTTCTCAGAACAAAGCTAGGAGCCAGATTCTAAATCACAGTATTTAACAAGCTCTTAAGATTAGTGGGGAGGAGAAAACTTCAAGTAAGAACGGCTACTCTAGAAATGGCTGTCACCCCAGCATTGATTGGTTTGGGGTCTAACGAGGTCAAATGCACAACTGCATCTAGACCAGCTGACAGTGCTCTTCTGAAAAGATAAATCACAAAACTGCTGGGGCCCAAAAAAACTTAAATCAGTAAGTTAAGTAAACAGCAGAAAATCTAATCACTCCTGAAAAAGAAAGTAAGCTGACCTGGTTGAGGGTAAAGTACAGTTGTGTAAGAAAACTTACCATAAGTTCACATAGATCACTGGTGCAATTTGATTGTGCTGCCAAGGACTGGGCCAGATGGCAGGCTTCCAAAGCTTTAGGGCTCCTTCCATGCACCTCAGCCACTGGTATGCACAAAGGATGCAGAGTAAAACCACAGAGGGTAAGTTGCCAATACTTAAGGGCTCTCTTGCCTCAGAAAAAAATGAGACCAAAGCTCTGCTAGAGAGGAACATAACAAGAAATCGCACACCCTGACAAAAAAATAACAAAAATATGGACACGGAGGGAGCACAGCTAAAGCATTAGTGAGATATAAGAACAGCTGCTGTTATGGTAAGTTTATATACTGTGCTCATCATAAGACCTCTGTTGCAGCAGACGCAAGCAACATACGGTGAACTCCAGAGTTTATTAAGTAAGAGACAAGGAAGTTGGATGAGAGACCAGAATCCCTTACAGAACAGTCTAACAAAACCTGCTCTAGACCTAGAAAAAGAATCTAGTTTGCAGTGCTTGGTAAAGATGTGCTCAGAGGACCAAGTTGCTGCCTATTGTTTATTTCTAGAATCCACCCCTTTCCAAAAAGCCACAGATGTAGCCAGGATCCTGGTAGACAGGGCCCTGACTTTGACTGGAAATGTCTTGTTACGGTGAGAATAACAAAAACAGTAGCATCGGACATCTACTTGGAAATAGTCTTTTTAGATACAGGTCGTTCCTTTTCTTACCTTCATAGAAAACAAAACATTGAACAGAAGTCCTGAAGGTCTTTGTTCTGTCAGTTGTAGTATCTCGGCTGCCTGTGGACATCCAGGGTATGTGGACATTTCTTTTTTTTTTTTGGGTTCTGGAATGAAAACTGGGAGATGAACAGCCTGGCTCGATGGAAACTCTGAAATGACATTAGGCATAGAGGAAGGATTTGTTCTCAAAGTTCCCCTGTCTTTATGAAAAATGAGACAAGGGTGACTAACCATAAAGTACTTGTAACTAAGATAGTCTTCTTGTAGAAGTCACATCAATAAGTAATACCATTTTCCCAGATAAGTACTTTAAAGCCACTCATGAACAGGTTCAAAACAGTGCAAGTTTTTCTAATACAAAATCAAGACCTCAAGAAGGAGCCACCTGTCTCCTAGGTGAGTGGACCTGTAACAACCCTTACAGAAACATAACAAGATACAGGGAAGAAAGGCAGGGTCTCAGGCCAGACAAGCAGATATGGCTGAAGATGAATCATCATAGAAGAGTAAGAGAGGTCAGAGGATAACAATTTACACAGATACTGAAGAATCACAGAATCCTAGTTCTTAGACTGGCGCTGACAGGAAAATCTTTTCCACTTACTCACATATGACTTTCTAGTAGCAGGTTCCTTTGCCTCATTTAATACCTGCTACACTTCCTTAGAAACAAGGTGCCTAAAAGGTATTAGAATTCTATTATCCAGGCAGTCATTTGAAGTTGAACTCTGGGATATATCAAAACTCCTCCTGTCCTGTGTGACTAAGTTCACACTGTGGGGACGCTTGTGGTAATTGCCCTTGACCATTTCCAGAAGAAGGGGGAAACAACTGTTGGCTGGGCCAGAAGGGAGTCACCACAAT
The DNA here is from genome assembly GCF_019279795.1 of Protopterus annectens. NCBI lineage: Eukaryota > Metazoa > Chordata > Ceratodontiformes > Protopteridae > Protopterus > Protopterus annectens. The sequence goes on from NC_056741.1 coordinate 1,404,305,738, forward strand.
GATCTTTGGAGAGTCCTTCTGTGTCTCCAGAATGACCTTGGATATTAGTACAAAGAGTGGAAGAGCATACAGAAAAATTCCCGTCTATGTAAACTGTTTTCCAAGCCTTCTTGTATGAAGCCCTGGAGCAGACTTTTGTCACCTGATTGTAGTGACTGGAGGAAAAACCGATCCAGCTATGGGGAATAGCTGAGATATCATATATCTATTCCTGAAAGACCCTCTGAATCAGTTTCTGTTCATGAGGTCTGTCCTAGTCCTGCACAGCTTGTTTGCCATAACATTTGCTCTGACTGGATGCAAGAAGCCAGCAGAGTGAGACTGTGCTGTAAAGTTATATCCTAGACTATCATGGCTAGTCTACATAGAGGGTACGATCTGGTTCTACCCTCTCTCTTTATGTGCCACATTACTGTGGTGTTGGTCGTGGAGATCAAAGATGATTGAGGGAGCTGAGAGCATTTATGACTGCCTACATCACTTTTACATTTATGTCTTTTGGTTCATCTTTTCTGCTTCAAAGTTCCAGCACTTTAACTCCCAAAGACACTGCTCCACAATCTGGTACTACAGGAATGCAGTGATAAGCATCTTTTAAATCTGGGATCACAAAGGAAAAGTAAATGAGGAATGAGAAGTAATAGGTCACGATGGGATGACATTTTGAACTTTGGAACTGTCATAAACTAGTTTAAAAATGAAAGATCTAGGACTAGTTTCCATGAAGTTTCTTTCTCTGGCACTAGAAATATTCTTAAAAAAAGCCTTCTCCTTTCTGAGACAGAAGGACAGCTTCTATCACCCAAACTTAGCAAATGCTGAATGATAAGAGAGGAAAAATGAAGTCTAATCTGATGGATGAGGAGCAATCCCACGAAAAGGAGGAAAAATTCCTACTGCCACCCGAATACCTGATAAAACACTCTCAGACCCCATTTGACCCAGACTATTCAAGTTTCTCAAGGTCTTTCCCTTTCTTTTTGGAGCCCCCTTGCTATTGCTTTTTACAAGTCTGCTTATCAGTAGCTTGCTGTCTCTGCTTATTTTGCATTTTGTAAAATGTTGCAGAGGTAGCTAAAAAAGCATCGACAAATATGGAGAATGAAAGCTGAAACATCTGAGAAACTCCGTGAATCGGCTTCCCTCTCTCATCAAAATTTTTAAGAACCTCTGCAGCAGAAGGTCTAAAGATTACCTCTTTTTCAAAGGGAGAATTCAAAATTTCAGCTTAAAAATCATCAGGAAGACTGAGTGCACAACCAATCAAACTTCCTAACAGTAAGTAGCAGCAGCTCTGGAAGTGTCATCATCTGAACCAAAAGCACATTTCAAAGAATGTGAAATCACTTGAGACACAGGAGCAATAAGATTACACAAAGATGGCTGCTATGCGTCATTCGATGGGTCCTTACAATATCCCTTAATGCATCTTAAATAGCATGAAGAATGATTTAGCCACACTCCTAACAACACTGTTCAATCTTAGCCTCCATACAGGTTTTGTACCAAGTGAATGGAGAACAGCTGCAGTCATTCCCCTGAATAAGGAAGGACCTTCCACATACCCAGGCAATTGCACACCTGCAAGTCTGACCAGCCTAATATGCAATGCCATGTCACAGAATTAGTCAATAAGGACAGAGGGAACATCCAACAACTGGACCCATCTCAGTATGGATTTAAGGGCAGGTCATGCTTAATTAACCTGTGGATTTGTTTTGAAAAGGTCACCAAAGCAATGGATGAAGGCAAAACGGTACACACCACATACCTCGACATGGCCAAATCTTTTGACACAATTCCCCACTCAGGCATAGTAGAAAACCTAAAATTTGAAATAAACCCTTATGTCACCCTCTGGATTGCCAACTGATTCATAGGCCATGAGAAACCCAAATAGGTGAAGTTACTGCCACAAAGAGATCAGTCACCAGTGGAGTCCAAAAGGGTTCTGAGGTGGGAACTTCCTGTTTGGTATCTACTTTTCTGAAGTAAAAGCCAATACCAAAGGTCTCTGGCTGACTAAGTTTGCAGATGACTGCAAGCTAGGAGCAGTCATTGAATCCCCAATGACTCAGCCATCCTGCAGGAAGGTTTATCCCAAATAAATAATTGCTGCCAAAATCATGAACTGAAACTAAATGTTAAAAAATGCATTGTTGTACCCTTTGGGAAGTCATCTACTCCAGGGAACTACCACACTGACAACACGCCCCTAACAGTTGACCCAGTTGTTCTGGATTTGGGAACTTATGTGGACAGTGACCAAATTTTTGACCAATGTGTGTCCACTGTTGTAAGATAGTTCTTCCATACTACACAGCTTATAAACAAAGGAATTGTGCCTAGCTCTAGGGATATCAATGCCCCCTTTTACTCAACTATCATTAGGCCAGTTATTGAATATTATGCCCCTTTTGACATGTATTAGTCTATATACATGCAACAACTGGAACACCCACAGACTCAAAACCCTGTAACTATACTCGGTATCCTACAGACTGAGAACATGTGACCTTTATCTGGCATACAAGGCAATCCTCAGACCCAATACCAATGGACTTACTGCACATCAGCAAGCTAAATGGCATCAGAAATACTCTATTTAGGGATATAAACCTCTTCTGCATCAACCACAGAATGGTTTGGAGGAGCAGGTATATCGTGTAGAGGATACTTCTGCTCTGGAACAGACTCTCCATCAATATAAAACAAAGTTCATCCTTGTCCATGTTCAAGCACAACTTGGATCTATGGACTGGAAACAGAAAGGTTACCCCAGCACTGCCCCAATGTACTAATGGACAGAAGCAGCTCATTAATGCTCTCTCCCATGCATGGGTCCAATCAAATTATCTGTGGTTTGATCCCAGTTATTTTCATTAGGGTTAATATACACTTATCAACCATGGGATGGGTAAGGCCAGTCCCTAACCAAAAGAGCTAGCTTAATTTAGCCTAATATTTTCCTGTGAATCTATACAATCTGTCTGCTGTTTTAGAGGCAATAGGCTGACTATCAGGTAAGCTGCAGGCTGTAATAAATACTTCCTCTAATTATGAAAGAACAGGAGGTGGTTCAGTAAATTCCAGTTACAATTGATCATAATATGTTTTTAAAGACACCGGAAGATCAACGTGTTCAAATTGAAATAATTGATTCATTCTGGATATCATTTCAGAATAATAAAGCTTTACAAAGGGACTATCAGGAGAAACACTATTTTCAGAATCAAAAGCAGAAATCTGAAGAGAGAAAATAGAAGTTCTCCCCTCATGTTCAATGTCTTGAGCATCCTCAGACAGTAAAGAATCACGTTTTCCTCATACTCGAAAGGCCAGAACTGGCAGGGGCAAAAGCTTGAACTAAGTAGTGACCTAACCCCAATAAATCAATCCTGTTCAAAACAACAGAGACGAGCAAAGATAAATGTCTCAGTTTTTTTTTTTGCTTTTTTTTGACAGGAATTTTTGAAGAAGCATATCTACTTTTGACAGGCAAAAACCTCCTTAGAGGTAGGCATCCAAGTATGGCTAGGCAGGGAGATACTCTCCTGCCCTTTCTTCAAAGGCCAACAAGAGTGGTTTTCCCTTGCCCACCAAGGGCACTCCAAGAGCTGCAGTGGATGTGTATAGCCCCTGGTCCATGATGGCTGCAGGGAGTGACATGGAAAAAGATGAATGGTTTGAAGAACCACAAATGGCCACATCAGAGTCACCCATCTGCTGCTGAGGCAATTTAGTAGCCTGCTGAAAAGGCAAAGGTTACTTGGAAATTTGTCTTATTTTTGTGGCTGGAAGAAGAAACAACTAAGGAACCAGAAGGTTGCTCAATGGTGAAGCTGAAAAAGATGCCTTAATATCAGAGAAGCCTGGCAACAATAGTTGGCAAAATAGCTAAGTACAAAATTTTTTCCATTAAAAACATACTGAAAAGCACTTTAAATGCATATCCCAGCCACCAAAAGTAATTTAACAGAACTTTAAGGCAAGAAAAAAAATATTTTTAACAACTTTCTTCCTTAAAAATAAAAGCAAACCAAAAGTCCTGCGACAGTCGATAAAAATAATTTTTCCTAACTTAAAATAATACTTTAGGTAAAGAAGCCCCCCCCTCCCCAAGGGGACTTACCTGTCCAGCAATGGAGAAGAATTAGCCGACTGCCGATACTGAAAAGCCCTGAACAGGAGTACAAAGGCAAGCTCAAGTTACTTTTAAGAAACTGGTAGAATGCCTCAGATGCCCTGTTTTTGCTATTACATCTCCTTTCTTAGCTTGTTTGTTAGCCAACCAGTATTCCTTCCTAGCCTGGTCGGTCTTTTCTATCTTTCACTTTTCCTGCACTCCTTCCTTCTTTTGACGACTTCTGCATTCCACCATCAGCTTTCCTTATGTACCTTACTTCCATACCTGGCTCGGCCACTTATCAGTTCTGTAGTCCTCACACATACTGTTTTGTGGTGCTGCTATTCTTTTTCAACTCCACCTATTTCCTCCTCTTTTTGGGGTGATAGAGCCCTGAATAATTCCTTGAACTGTTATACTTTCTCTCCATTCAACTTCCAGGTCTTCAGCCTGGTCTCTGTTGATCTTTGAGCCTTCTCTGATCATTGTTTGCAGCTGATTGTGGCACTCCTCAGTGGTTTATGCCGTGGGCAAACTGTTTCAGTGTGAATTACTTTGTAATCATTGATCGTACCCCAGTGCCCTTTCCTTACTAGGAGGAAGTCTACCTGAGTTGCATGCTAGCCACTCTGGTATGTGATCTTGTGACTCTCTTTCTTTCTGAACCATGTGTTGGCTACTATCAAGCCATTTTCCAGAAATAAGTCTAGAATGGTCTCTCCTTCTTTACTCCAGCTGGTCCACCCATGTGGACCCAGGCAGTCCTCATATCCTGTTCTGTCCCCATATGTGCATTCAAGTCACCCATTATCAACAACAATTCATGTTGTCCTGTTTATATAGTAGGTCCTGCAACTGCTGTCTGAATGCATTCTTTTCCTCGCTATCACAACCCTGCTGTGGGGTATAGACCGAGGTTATGAATACTGGCCTAGCATTATACTGCAGTCTGACTGCCATGAGTCTGTCACTAATTCTAATGATACCCCTCATTGCCTTCTGAAGCCTCTCTCTCGCCGCAATTCATACAGCATTTCTAGCTTTGAGTAGTAAACTCTGGATCCCAAGCCAAGTGGCTTCGCTGCACTGCCCTTCCATCTTGTCTCTTGGATGCCCAGCCTCCATTGTATCATCATATCATCTACTTCCTGCATCCTGTGAGTGAACCTACATTAAGCCCCATAAATTTTTCCCTAACCTTACAGCAGATCCTGCAGTAATTTGTCAAAACCAGCTTCTGCTGAGCTTCTTTCAGTAGACAGCCTTACTCATTCTCACAAAATGGAAAAGGTTTTGGAAATATTTAATACAAAATGTGTATTCTTCTTCCAACCTATCCTTCAGAATTGTGAATTTAAGACACACATTTCAAGTTTTTCCTAGTTTCTTATGATAACATAAAGAATTTAATTGCTGATCTCTCTCCTTCAGATACTAAAGCTTCTATGTTTTCTGAGGTATCTGCTATGATCAAACATTCTTTAAAATGTGGTTTTGGCACTGCTAATTTTGTTTCTCAAGCTGCTACTACTGGCTCTGTCTTGAGAAGATTTTCCTGGTTACAGTCTCAAAATTTACCACAGCATGTTAAAAGTGAAATTTTAAATGCTTCTCTTGATAAGGAAGTGTTATTTGTTCTATTGTTTATGGAAGTCCTCAAGGGACTTGATGAAAGAGGAAGATTAATTCAGGGTGTTACCTAGATTTTTCAATTCTCTTTTCGAAAATGTAATAGAAACTTTTTCCCAGTACAGGTCCCCCTATCAGGAAGCAAAACATGCGTTTCCAACAAGGTTTAAGAAAACAAAATTAAAAAAAAAAGAGAGAGTGGATGGGAGGTTTCAAGAAGAGTGACTGATCTTCCCAGAAACAAAGACAACCTAAAAAATCAGACTGACTATATGCCTCCTAAGGATTCTCTTTCCCCACCCCTGGCAATCCAGTAAATCTGTCCAAGTGTTTAGGTCTTCACTCCCCGCTGTGGCACAAGATAACCTCCATTAGATTATGAAAATCATTCTAATAGGTTACAACTGGCAGTGGAAATCCCTTCCTCATTTTCAAGTGATCCCTCCATCTGTTCACATTCTCCTTATAGCACTGGCCTCTTCCCTCCTGTTCTGAATCAGATGCTGCCTCAGAAGATAATGACCTTGTTCCTCAGAGCAAAAACGGAGAGGATTTTACTAAAGAATGTTGTACTGTCAAAGAAAGTTGGCATAATGATTAAGGTCTTCACCTCCCATGCACAAGGTATAAGATTCGATCCTGACTTCCAGCCAATGCATGTTTGGAGTTTGTATGTTCTCCCTGTGTCTCTATGGGGTTCCTCCCACCTCTGAGAAACATGCTAAATGTTTCTATCTCAAACTCACTAATGAATGGAGCTGTGGGTAGCAGCACAAACTCTACATGGTGCCCTTCAGAGGGAAGACGCTTTGGGCATGTCATATGATATGCAGTATCCTCAAGATAGGAGAACATGGATCACAGACTGCATGCCATGGCAGGGCTAGCCACTCAATGGTGCAAAATATGGCTCTAGGTAATTTGGTCATACTGACTAATGTCACCAAACTGGGCATGGGTAAGTACCGGTAATAAGTGGATTGAGGATCCGGACTACTCCAACTTATGCCAGGGACCCATGCTAACAGTGGGAAGGGTGTATGTGCCCCTACTGTCCAGTGTGTGCCCGCCATAAAACCCAGCAGCCCTGGGTCAATAAGCTACTGGCTAGTCGGTGTATAGCTGCCCAGCCTGAGGTTACCTGGGACAACTCTGTCGAACAAAAGCTGTACGTAAAACAAATCAACTTATCAGAACTTATCAGACTTCACAGGAGTAGATAGCTGAGTGTCAGAAAAAGTGAAAGATATCAAAAAGGCTTCCTCTAAGGCTGGCAAAAGAGTAGGAACAGGTACAGGCTGAAGAAAATCTACTTCCAATAAATCATAATATCATTGCTGAGATTCAGACATGCCTTTTTTTCCCATTAAAAAAATCCCATCATTTTGGCAATGGTATTAGAAAAATACCATTCCTCAGAAGAGGAATCTAAGGTAAGGCTCTCTTCAGAGTCACATTCTCAACTCTCCAGTGAGGGGTACAAGAAAGTCAGTCCCAGGCTAAATTCTGTCCCTCGGACTGAGAATCAGGATCTGACAGAGAAGAAATTATTTTCCTCTTCTTTTAAGGAGGAGAATCACTGCTCAAAGACTGAAATGCTCTCAACAATCATTTTGCTAAACCAAGCTGATTATTCAAGAGAGAAAACATACCTACACTTATGCTTTCTTGTCCTAGGAGATCCGCCCTAAGAAAAGGAGCAGCTCAACAGACATTCCTTAGCCTGACCAAGAGGATCCTCAGTATGCTACAGCTAAGGAGCATTCCCTGGTACCTTCCTCAAGGTCTGTAAGTCTGGTTCTTCTTTCACTAGCAAAGGCAGCAGTACAGGAGCAGGGGAGGTGCTTGGCCCCCAGTCCATAGAGGCATCTTGAGTAAGAATCCCTGATGGACAAGTAGGGGGAAAAGATGAGTGGTCTAAGAAACAAGTGATGACCACAGCAGTCACCTATCAGTGGCTGAGGCAAACAGGAAAATGGACTGATGACTTAAGGTTCTCTGACAACTTTTTACTTCCTGCTGCTTGAGGAAGAACAGACAGTCTTAGTGGGACCCTAGTACATATCCTAACTGCAGAGAGTCTCACAAATGGATAGCAGAGCCAAAAAGAGTTGGAGGTACATTCTGTCTAAAAATGTAGCTACTAAGGTAAAATGTTTTAGTGACAAGCACCAAAAACACCTTCACTAGCCTGGAACTGGCTTACATCCAAGAACAGGACAAGTGGTCAGTGAAGAAGAAAAGGGACGGTCACAATTCCTAACAAAAATGTAAATATATTTTAGAAAAAAAATCACCAAATGCCACCCTGGCAACTAATGTGTGAACCCTACAGAAAAAAAAAATCTGAAGCGGAACACTATTTTTTCAAGAAAAAATACAATTTTACAAAGGAATTCCCTCAGAGAATTCCAACAGTATCCAAATAATAAACCTAAGCTTTGAGGTAAGTTTTCTGAAACAAACAGTCAAAATGGCAGAAATGCCCTACAAATACTCTAGAGGACAAACACTGTTCTATTAAAATAACTGTGTGGAAGGTAATCCACAATGGGGAACTTGAATGCCCAGCCTAGATGAAACACTAGCTGACAATCAATCACCCAAAACCTGCAGTTCCTTGGCGCCAAGAAAGTTGTGAAGTGTTGGCACCCCAACCACTAGTCTGACACTGAATCCCTCATACATATCAGTGGCTAGCACTCTTGGAAGGAGCCCTACAGCTTTAAAAACTGGTTGGCTTGTACAATCACTGACAGAATGTCCCATAATGCTTAAGGCTACTGCAGCAGTGATTTAACGAAGAACATCTCAGTCATGTTAGTGACTAGTACCCATTACTCATGAAAGCAGCAGACCCTTTTTGAAGGGTCTGCAGCCAATGAGGAGTATGCTAAGAGGGCACACTCTGTAAATGAAAGTCATACTTTGAATGATGAATAAGGAATTCCTTTCTATAGCTGTTCTGGCCTATTTGCATATGTTACCTTCAGCGCAGCTTGAACAGTCCCCAAAAGTTCAAAGAATTTGATTCTAAGCTGGTGGACAGTGCAAGGTCCAGCAAGACACCCAAGTATATAAAAAACTGTGCATCCTCAAGATGAGTGCTTAAAACATTCAGAATAATCTAAATGAGATTAACATTCTAAGCATTAAGAGGGTGCCAAATACTAGATAATCTGTTTTGAAATACCAAGCATCCATTGTTTTTGCTGAAACCAGGAAGTAAGAGTTGAAAGCTCATTTATCAGGAACTTTTGATGAGATCAGCAGAGAGAGACGACTGCTAGACAACAAGGTAATTGGCACATAAGACAGCACTAATCGAAGAGAAGTCAGCATCTGTGAGATTACTACTGGTGTTTGATTAAATCGGATTTCTTCTTGCTCTTATTGTATTATGGTTTGTTTTTCTTAAAATTTTGTCTTACCTTACAGTTTTCTTTTTCCTGGGAGTTTTAACAGCTCGTGGTTAAGGTCATTTAGAAAAAAAAAACTTTTCCATCCAGTGAATGAAAAGCAATTAAATCTAGCTAATTAGTGGAAAAAGCTGAGAAGCAAGATTTTTTATTTAGAGCATTTAGTTGCAAGTCTTGTGAAACTACAGCTGATGTGCGACTCCACTGGAATGTTTACAGCCAACCATCCAGCACCTGTTGTAATTATAAACCTGGTGGCATTTGACTGCCCAGTCACTACTGTAAATTTTACTTTAGAAGCTCATCCCATCGTAGCATTCTACTGAACACTGAAAGTTCAAATTGGGAAGGTCCTCCCCTTCGACTCTTAAAGCTTGTGTTAGCCCCTGTTCTACATCATTTAACTCGCTTAGCACACACTGTAATAATCAGAGTATCAATCCATTGTTTCCATCATACTTTTATGATCTGTAATTTCTGGGACTAGAACACTAATTGCCAGAAGGCTTAGAACTGCTTCTCAGGAATCAGCTTGGGATTAGTGTTTTTGTCCTGGTGTGGGTGGGAGAGGGAGCAGAGGGACATTATTTTCTGGCCTTCCTAGAGTTTACCAATCACTGGAAAGCCTGAAAATTGCTTCTTAGGACAGAGTTTAGGATTTATGCTACTGCTTTCCTCCTGGGGAGAGAAGGAGCAGAAGGGCACTGATTCCTGCTGGCCACTGACTGGGCAGTGTGTACAGGACTTCATTGTGTGGTATGGTTGCAGTTTTGGTTAGAACATCTTCAGGGCCTTTATTCAGCTTGGCTTTCTGTTGCATCCATCTACTGTAGGTTCCATCCAGGATATTTATCTAGAGATGACTGCAGTAAGTGTACTAAAACCAAACAACATCTGGGTTAGTACTACTACTCACAAAGCACTGCTACTTTTTACTTCTGATGAGATAAGGAACAAGAGATCATTACTTCCCTATCTACATGCAGCAATGCTGGGACCAGCACTACCTCCACTATCTGACAGCACCTTCAATATTCAAGTCTCATAGGTGCTACTTCCCCTTCAGCAACATTAGTAACACCCTCAAACCATGGATTTGCATGTTTACTGGCAACCACCTACTACTACTACGCAAACTCATATAATGTATGTGACAGACATGTAACTATATAATGTTATTTAGGCAAATCTCTCACATGAAAGCACAATGAATAACGTGCAAGGTGTCAGTATCAAACACTAAAATGAACCACACACAGCTCAGAACAAACACATAGGCCTACATATGTTGAGGCTCTTAAAAGTAAAACACATTTATGTATGCTGCACTTAACCATAACAGTAGATGTTCGAACTCCTCACTGCCATAGCAGCCTTTAGGCTGTATGGTTATGTCTTACCTAAGACACAGCAACCTGGCAGCTTCCAAAATCTCCAGCTTCCTCCCACACTTCCACACTGACTGCTGATTGGTTACCCATAAGAAGGGAAAATCAGCAGTAAGAGTGGAAACTCTTAAGAACTTTCTTGCTTAAGAGTTAAGAAGTAGCTTACTCATCCTGAACTAAGCAAAAAATAATCCTATACATCACTTGGTGGATGGTGAGTGGGTGTGGCTACTGCAGCAGTGAGGAATTTGAATATCTACTGTTATGGGTTAGTGCAACATACACAAATGTACTACATTCATCATTCCCACTGCTGCAGAAGACTTTAGGCTATACAAGTTGATTACCAAAGTTTATCCAACCTGCGAAGAGGAAGGATATGGATCCAGGAACCCCTGGAGAATGGTCCTATCAAAGCCATTCCTGGATCCAGACAAAGAAATATAGTATGAAATACCTTGTACCAGTATATACAGTGGACCATGCAGCTGTCTCTAGAAAGCTTATAGAATCTACTAATTTCCAATATGCCATCAAAGAAGACAAGGTCCTTGAACAGTGTGTCAGTTTACAGTGGTGGATACAGCAAAAGCCAAGGACTACAAACTGGAAATCATCTGCTTGACTCGTATTGTCCTTTCTTAGTCCCAAAATATTACACAATCGGCTTTTCTAAAGGACTTGATTCTGTTAAGTTAGTACATAAGCTGCCTATGTATACCCACATTAAGTGAAATCCTTTTTACATGGATGTGAAAGTTGGGATAGAATACACTGAGACTGATAGCCTGATTCAAAGAAACTCAAACAACTCTTGGCATGAATTAGGGATTTGTTATTTCAGATACTCTATCCAAAATGCAGATCAGACAGAGTTTACCCACCAAGAGAACTTGCAACTCAGATACTGCCCTTGCATATGTAAGAGCAAATAGAAGAAACGGTTTCCATGCAATAAACCTTAAATGCCTTATGTACAGGTTGAGATGGAAATGCAGTTAACTTTTCAAATACAAAGCTAAGATCCCAGGAGGGAGGGAGGGAGAAAGGAGCAACCTGTTTGCAAGGTGATCTCCAGAAAAACACGCCTATCAGAAATTGTTTCATTTACAAAACACTGAAGAAAAAGAATCTTCCATGGGCAGACATACTGAAGTGGCTGCAAGACGTACCTTAACAAGGTAATATGAAGGCCAGAGGCCAGTAACTTACACAAACATTTAAGCACCAGTGATACAGTCCCAGGTAGGGCCCTAGGTACCTGGGTAGGTACCAACAAGTAAAGGTTTCCACATGTCAATATAAGATTTTCTAGTAGCAGGATTTCTTCCCTCCTGTTAGTACTTGCTGCACAACCTCAAACAAGAAGTGCCTAACAGGTATCAGAATCCAGGCAGAAAATTTAAGATGTTTTGCATTGGGATGTGTCAAAATCCCCGTCTTGTGTGAGAAAATCCAGACAGTTTGGGAGCTTGTGGTAACTGCCTCTGGCCAGTTCCATAAAAGGGAGAACCAATACTACCTGTGCCAAAACAGGGTCACCACAAATTTTTTGAGAGTCCCTCTGAATCTTCGGAATTATCCTGGATATGAGTGGGTGGGGTGGAAAAAGATTCCCTCCTAGAAATTTGAAGTAAATATCTTCTGCTCTATTTTGAACCAGAAAGGCTTTTCAGGAGATCTTTTTGAACTGCTCCCCAGAAATGGATCAATACATGGAATTGTACTTTCTGGGTCTGTCCAATTCCCAACTGCTACATAATGTTCTGATGGACAGTAATTTGCTTGGGGGGGTGGGGGGGGGTTAAAAATGCTTTAGAGTTAACTCCCAAGCGATCACAGTCAGCCCATGTAGAGGATCTTGCCTCGTGGTCCCCGACGTGCATACATGTTTTGTTCATCACTTAAAGTTTTGATTGCATACTGTTTGTTCTGTCTGAAGAACTGTCTGATTCTTACAAATTAACCCTCATACATTAACCCTCATAGGAACTGCCTAAAAAGAAACAGTAACAGTTGCAGAGTGATTTGTGGGAGAAAGAGTTGGTAGAGACAAGTATGTAGATCCCAACAATAGTAATATAAATCTGTAAAATCTAAATATATGAAAAATAATTTTATAAAGTGTTGAGTCTGTGTTTTGTGTTATCTAGATGTTTTATTTTGTACAGTAACTTAGAATGAGAAACACAGAGAAAGAGAGATGCTGAAAAAGTCTGAACTGAAGAGAAACTGAGAGTCTGAGACTGATGAAGTCTCAGGAAGGAACCTGAAACCCTCATTAAGGATTCGAAAAACTCTAGGAAATGTTCTAAATTAATGAAATCCTAGATTGGTTATAAAAGCTGAAAAAATGGATGTTAACAATTTTTGAAAAAAGTCAAAAAAAAAAAGGAAGGAAAAAAAAAGGAAGGAAAATTTCTGGTTGGTTCAGAAAGAGAAAAAGAAGTGGAATTCTGAAGAAGTTTTTTTTATCTGAAAGAAGTTTTCTTCACAACCCTCTTGGTCTCACAATTTACATCCCTTCTGAATCACCTTTAACAACCAGGAGTCTGTCACAATCTGCTGCACAAAAGGAGGATAGAGGAAGGGAGGATATAAGCAGAGGGAGGTTCTTGACTATCCTTTATTATATTATAGCCTGTTTTTGTGTTTTTTTCCCTCCTGTTATTATAAGAGTTCCTGTTTTGTATATGAGAAATGGAAAGAGTTAGAAAAATTGTGGGGGTGAAAATTTCTGAACTCTGTGAACTAATTTTCCTAATGAATGAAAATAAATTTGGACCAAAAAAATTTTTTTCCCATGAAAGAACCTTTTATTCCAAGATGTTGAAATAAAATGTCACTTTCTTTTCAGAAATAAACTTCTCAAAATTCAGCAGACAACCTCGCCCAAACAATCCAGACACAATCCTCAAACACTAACCCAATCATTTATAATATAGTACTACAGGGGCATTAGGATCATTATGATACACATGAACTTTAAAGGTATGAATAGTAACTCATGAAAGAAGTAGAAGTTATAGATATTAGATGTTAAAGTGGAATTTAAGATAGAGAAGTATAGAATATGAATTTTATGTATATTCTTAATTAATAAAACAATATGTAGATAAGCTATAAGTTGATAAGTTATATAATAAAAAAGAAGGTTAAAGACTAGATAAACCAATAAGTGCACAAAAGATTAAGAATCAGAATTGTTACAGATAATATAATATGGCTCCTCTAAGGTTAGTACTAGAGGAGAAAAAGGTGCAGAATGAGGCAACACCACTGTAATATAAATCTTCTCAATACAGGGGAAAACATTAGTTTCTCAAAAAATACCTAATTCATCCTGATAACAATCAGGACAAGAAATTATTTCACAAGCAAGGGATTTCATTTGACCTGTTATACAGGTACTGAATGCTGTTTGCCAGGATTGACAGTCTGTAATAATTTCTTAACTAAAGTAAAAAAATATTCTTTAGCTATAAATACCATGTCTGCAGATGTACAATAATTAAGCTTTTGTTTTGCCTTAACAAGTATCTTCCAAGTTCAACAAATAGAGAAATCTATGTTACAAGAGGTCTCTTCCCTCAGACACATCAAGTATCAACCTCCAGAAAATCTCAGTGCCCCAAAAAAGATGGTTCTTCCAAAAGCCGAACAGGACTTGGCTGCCCCACCCCCCTTCATACTGGCTAAAAGGACTACACAATAGGACAATGGAAAAAATAAGTCGGTGCTTTGAGGAACAACAAATAGCCACTGCAGGTTCACCCACCATCTGATGACACACAGACTGAGCCCACGTAGTTGAGAAGCGCTACTGGGTACGTTTTTTTTCTTTCTGGGAACTGCAGAAGTCGAACCATAAAGAGCAGATACACATCCATGCCATGATTGAGGAGGCTGCATTGGATGCATATAGAATTGCTGAAGCGAACAGGTCAGAAGGCAAGTTATCAGAAATCTACACAGGGCACACTTATACTCAGCCTTACAGAAAAGTCCCCAAAGCAAAATAATGTACAAGCAGTACACTAAGAGCCTGTCATAAACCCTTTAGTAGTAAAATTAGTCTGACAAAAATTAAAGTTCTAACAGCATGAACACAAGTAGAATATATCCTACAAAAACTCAAGCAGTACACTAAAATCCTGTCAGAATTCTATTAAAGTGAAATTAGTCTGAAAGAAATAAATGTCAAGTAAGTTGTCACAACACAAACATAAGCAGGGGTTGCCACCTTTTGTTGTGGCTAAAACGGGAAATAGGCCATATCCCTCACACCTCCCATAACACTGCCCATGCCCCACCCACTTTCAGCCCATTTTGTGATGTTATCAAGTCACACGGGGGGAACACCCTCTTCTTACGATCGTGAAGCCTTTTATTCTACAGATTTACTATGCTTTTTGTAAATCCTCCAATTTAACATACTCTGACAGTCTATTTCTTTTTGAAACAGGATACAGGAGTTTGTACAGTGTTTTTCGGACTATCGGACAATCAGTTTGATTTCCGGATAGTCTGGAAAAAACACATTAGTGGTGACGCTAACATAAGCACTACATGCCCCTGCAAATGCACAAACAGTACACTAAAATCTTGTCTGAGCTCTTTAGAAGTAGAATTAATCTGACAGAAAAAAATGGCAGGTAAGTTGTCACACCATGAACAAAAGCCATATGTGCCCTGTAACTGTACAAGCAGTACAGTAACATTTTGTCAGCTTCCTGAAGTAAAATTAGTCGAACAAAAAAATGTCAAGTCAAAGCCTTAACACAAGCTCTACATGACCTGAAAAAGCACAAACTATAAACTAAAATCTTGTCAAACTCATTAGAAGTAAAATTTAATCTGACAAAATAAATGGCAGGTAAGTTATCACAGTGTGAACACAAGCAGCACATTCTCTACTGTTGTCCCTGCTCATATGAAATATTTCCTCACATTTAAAGTTTTACAAAACATTAAAAAGTCTGCATAAGCAATATTTCTACATCAAATAAGGTAAAACAGTGGCCCCAGATAGGAAGAGACAATAGTGAAGATATACTGAGTTTTTTATAGGGATCATAACATACATACAGAAAAAGTAATAAATATTTCACACACTCGCACGTGCACACAGACACATTTAACCCATTGAAAATAAATATTTTGTGTGGAAGGGGTCCCCAAATGGGACTTATCTGCCAGAATTAAGCTGCTTCTTTATGAGGCAGCAAGAAAGTACTGAAGATTTTCCATTCTGACTCATGATGTTCTGACTCATGATGTTCCCTCCTCAGTGGTGACCAATAAGTAGTTAGAGTGGAAGTACAGGAGCGAGCTACAGCTTTGGAAGCTGGACAGTTGCTGCGTCTTAGGCAAGACACAACCCATATAGCCTAAAGGCTACTACAGCAGTGAGAATGATGAACATCCTACTTAATATGTTTTAAAATTAACCTACCTAAACCCCAAAGGCCTCCTGAATATAACCAAAAATCAAGTACCTTCAGCAACCTCGCAAACACATAACACAGGTAGCACCCATCATGAAACATACTTCTAAGAGTCACACTGACTCAATTCAAAAGCCCAGAAAGCAAACCTACACACATTCCAGTATCCTAGTCATAAGTGACTCCATAGTGAGATGCACTGATGCACCACTCACCAGGCTGTGCAAGGAGTAGGTCATTGTCAGTTGTTTATCAAGTGCCATAATTCACCACATCATGCACACAAGTCCTTGCACCACAAGGATCGTTATGGAATTAATAAATAAGGACATAAGAACCTACAAACTCTCAGCTCAAGATACTCTGGATTTGTCGGGGGCAAATCTTGGTTATGTAACCTGGTCAACTTCTTCAAGACAGTTACTGAAGCAATGGAAGAGGCAAATCAGAACACATATCTAATCCTCACAAAAGCATTTGACACCATCCTACACTCAGGTAAGGTAGATTCTCTCTCACCATCCTACACTCAAGTATGGTAGATTCTCTCTCTCTCCCCATCAGCTAAATGTAAATTCATGTAACTAACTGGGTAGCAAACTGGCACTAAACAGAACCCAGAAAATAAGAGTGGGTAGCTCTATCTCCTTCAAAGACCTGTTACTAGTGGTACACTCTAGGGCCCTGGCCCACTCTCTTTGGCATTTACTTCTTGGAGGTGATCAACTTTGCAAATGACTAAATTTGGTACCATTATAAACTCCTCATATGACACCAAAATCTTCCAAGATGGCCTTTCCCAAACAAATTGCTAGTGTCAAAACCATCGACTAAAACTAAATACCAAGAAATGTAACGGTTGTACAAGAAATGTACAAGTTTTTTTCTAGAAAAAAATAAGTTCTAGGCTTGTTTTCCACCTTTCCTGTTACCAGACTAGTCCAGATACAGATTTGCTGTATCCAGGACTGTTTTGTAAGTTTCTGAGTTCCTCTAACCTTTCTCTGTTAGAAGGAAGCCTTCCAGCTTATCAGTGGGAGTGGTAAGCACTAGGTAGCCTATCTACCACAAGAGGAGTGGTTTCTGGCTCTGAAATTGCAATTTACTCGCCGTTAGGGCAGTTTTTCTATCCCTTTCAACTTTCTGGTTTAAAAGCCTGTGTTTGCGCAGGTTTGCGCTTGTTTAAGCTCTGTGGATCCTGTTTTGGCGTCCTGCAGACTGCAAGAGCAACAGAAAGGAGAAAGAGACTTTAAGTGCCTCCATTTTGATTTTTTCTTATCATACTGCTTTCTACACCTGATTTAAGTTTTTTTCATTTAACTGCATTTATTTTAACTGTATTTGCTTTAATATTGCTACACAATCAAGTGTGCTAGCTTGCACTGCATTTAAAGTATTTTTATTACTATTTTAACTGTTTTTTTCTGGAAAAAAATCAAGCTGGTTTCCCACCTTTCCTGTTACTAGAGTAGTCCAGATACATATTTGCTGTATCCAGGACTGTTTTGTAAGTTTCTGAGTTCCCCAGACCTTTCTGTGTTAGAAGGAAGCCTTCCAGCTTATCAGTGGGAATGGTAAGCAGTAGGTAGCCTACTTACCACAACAGAAGTGGTTTCTGGCTCTGAAATTGTAGTTTATTGGCTGTTTGGGCAGTTTTTTTATCTCACCTTATTTAAGTTTTTTCATTTAACGACATTTATTTTAACTGTATTTACTTTAATATTGCTACACACTCAGGTGTGCTAGCTTGCACTGCACTTAAAGTATATTACAGGTGCCAGAAAGTCTGCTCTTCAATTTTTCCCTTAGATCTTGCTAGATCTCTTCTCTCCTGCACTTTAATTAGCTTATTTACCTAGCACATCATCAGGCTTTTTGTAACAATTATTGTTGCACACAAGTGCTATCAGCACTAGACTTCCTATAAGGAAACAGCTCCAGTACTTAGTAATGACAACAATTCCTCCAGGCATGTCTAAATGTCAGTTTCCTGTGCTTTCTCCTATTAACCTGGCGAACGGGCATTCTGAGGCAGTGTAGTAACTGCCTCATGTACACAGACAACCCTCTCTTCTTACCTCCCAACACTTAGACTTGTGAGAGATGCACTTATATCGCCAAATTGGAAGCCATGCACTCTCCAGCCAAGACCGGAACAGCTGGTCAAGAGGAGAAGGTCAACACCTGCACCACATCACATGGTATACACAGCCTTGCAGAACACCTACCATCACAGCCCTCACATAAAAACACAAACCACACACCCACCTTTGCGGAGGCTCTCAACAGAAATCTACCCAAAGAGCAGAGATCTCCAAGGCAGAAACACACTCGACCACCACAACACAGCACAAACCACAAGACACATAGCTCACCTACACAGTGTGCTCCTCAACCTAAGCCCTAAGGCAAAACAGCTTGCTCAATACAATAATTATGAGTGACTCAATAGTGGGGCACACTGATGTCCCATTCACTAGTATGAACAAGGAGAAGGTAACAGTCAGTTGTCTATCAGGTGCCAAAATTTGACACATAACACACGCATTCAGGTCATTCCACAGCAAGTACAAGTATGACTCTGTCATTGTCCATGTGGAGTGAATGACCTGAGATGCACCTCCTTGGACTACATGAAGAGAGACATGGTGAAGCTTTTGGATTATGTGGCCCAGGCAGGTATGACTCTAGCCCTGAGCAGCATCCTACCATTGCCCATAATGATACTGCAGTACAAACAGAAAATGACTGACTTCAACAATTGGCTAAGTTTCTGGTGACATTCTAGGGGGATCCAGTATCTGTCTGCTTGGGATGACATGACTGACAGACCTCAATGCTTTGCCAGAGATGGCCTGCATCTGTCACACCTGGGTTTCCGAGTACTGGCTAAGGCTCTTGCCACCCCTATAGTGCCTTTTTTAGTTAGTGTTCCAAAGGCCAAATTACCACTGTAACAGCTATAAATAAATGCAATCTGAGGGTCATGCTGCTCAACACTAGAAGTTTAAATCTCAAGATGCACTCACTCAAAGCACTCCTCAAAATGGAGAACATCGACATTTGTGCTGTAACATAGACCTGGTTTAAAGCAGCAGAAAGCACACCTGCGCTACCAGGCTTTAACTCATTCCACACCTTTTGGCCCCAGAACAAGGACTGAAGCTTCAAAGGTAGTGGTGTCTCCATATTCATAAAGGATATGCACACCTCCAGACTAGAAGTCCAGCATAACGCATCTGAAATACTCCAGGTACAACTAACATTGGGCAAGATGGCCGATTCAGGTCGTAGCCTGCTATAGGTCCCCAACCACGTCCCAAGACTCTCACTCCACATCCCTAAGCACTCTGGAAACTATTAAGATCCAACCCAACACTCTCATACTAGGTGACTTTAACTACCCCTCCATCAACTGGGAAAACTACTCATGCACCAATGCACTGGCCCAACACTTCCTGGAATTCAAAAATTCCAATGCCCTGGACCAGCTCATTCTTATCCCCACTAGAGGAAGCAACATCCTTGACCTGGTTATTACTAACATGGGCAACCATTGCTCTACACCAACAGTTAATTCCTCCCTGGTTAGAGCCGACCACAAACTAATCACCATGGAAATCCATATCTCACCACCTCCCACCCCCCGCAAAGGTATCTACCATGAAAAACTTCTCCGAGGCTAACTTTGGACTCCTAAAAATACAGGTGGCTAACTTCACAGCACTCATGCCAATGGAAAATAGATGCATGACTGCTGAATCATACACCAATGCACTGTACGAACATGTACAGAAATGCATGGAACTAGCCATACCCAACAGAACCAAGACACTCTCCTCCAAAACAAGGAAGCCAATCTGGTGGTCCCCTGCCATTAGTAAACTCTACAACAGAAGGAAGAAACTGTTGCAGAAAAAGGTGAAGTCCCAAGACTGGAAAAATTCCCTTATAAGCCTCAACAAAAAGTTTAGATGCTTCATCAAAACCTCCAAAGCCAGCTATGAAGGCAGAATTGCAGCAGACACTATAAACAACCACAAAGCTTCTATAGTTATATCATGAATCTCCATGGCAATACCCAGATTTGTTCTGAGTTACTGCACAATGGCTTCTCCTATACTGAGCCAACAGATATTACCAACATACTGGCAGACAGATTCAGTGCCAACTTAACCCGTTCCCCCCCGAAGGACAAATCTCAATACCGGAAGAATGCCAGGCACCCAGCATTACTGTAGCACAGGTTAAAGCTGCATTGCCCAAGGCCAAGAATACAGCTTCCATGGGACTCGACAATATACCTGGCTGTGTTCTACATGAATTACAAAGTGAACTGGCACCACATCTGTGTGCCCTGTTCACTCACAGCCTCACCTCAGGCTTTGTCCATACCAACTGACGCACTGCTACAGTCATCCCTCTCCATAAAGGAGGAGCGACTATAGACCCTGGAAATCTGCCCCATTAGCCTGACGAGTCTGATTTGTAAAGCTATGGAGCGCATCATCATGGTCCTAATTAACAAGGATATGGAGAATCTCCAAATTCTAGATCCCATGCAATTTGGCTTTGTTAAAGGTAGATCATGCCTGCTCAACCCGGTCGACTTCTTTGAGTCAGTCACCAGAGTTGTGGATGAAGGTAAGGCAGTTCATACAGCCTACCTTGATCTGGCCAAGGCCTTTGATACCATTTCTCACTCAGGAATTATTGATAAACTCACCAAACCAGACATCACCCCTACATCATTAAGTTGGTTGGAAATTGGCTCAGAGACAGAACCCACAGTGTGAAAGTAGTGGACTCCAAGTCAGACTGCCCACCAGTCACGAGTGAAGTCCCACAGGGATCGGTCCTGGGTCCTCTCCTGTTTGGCATCTACTTCTCAGACGTCCAGGCCAACATGGAGGGACTCTGGCTGACCAAGTTTGCACATGACTGCAAGCTAGGAGCCATTATTAAGTCCCCAAGTGATGCAGACATCCTACAGAAAGGCCTCAACTGAGACCAATGACTGATGTAACCATGGCCTTAAGCTTTTGCATCCAGGAAGAAAGAGGTCATCATTTCTCTCTACTCTTCCCTCATTAGACCAGTCACAGAGTATAATTCCCCATTTGGCATGTACTTCACTAGACACCTGCAAAAGCTGTAGAGGCCACAATAGTATCTCATGAAGAGGATCCTAGGCCTTACACACATGTCCTACATGGACCGACTCAACAAACTCCAGCTATTCTCTGTCTCATATCATTTATTAAGAGGAGATCTCTGCTTGACTTACAAAGCCATGTCTGACCCAGCTCTGTTAGAAATGCTACATCTAAAGAAATCCAAATCCCTCCGCACCACACGCTCCAGAGACCTCAACCTCATTACCACAATCAACAGAACATGCTAGTGGGACAAGTTCATAACCCAGAGACTGCCCATGATCTGGCATAGACTTCCCATACATGTCAAGCAGAGCACCTCACTGGCCTTCTTCTAGAGAAATCTTGATGAGTGGATGGGAAATAGAAAGTTCACCCAGGGATCACTCCAGTGGCTCGATTTGATAGAAGCACTGGGAACTAACATTAGGCAGCACAATGCCAGGGCACTTCTATGGGCTAGGCTTGTAAAGGCTCCAGGGCCATTAGCCTAGTACCTACCTATGAATCTATGTATAACTGTATCCTATACAAGCATGACTTCCCTTGCAACCATCATACTGACAATACACCCCTGAAAGCTGATCGCATAATTGGGGATTTAGGAACCTACGTTAAACAAGGACTGTCCTTTGATTACCATGTATCCACTTTTTTAAGGAAGTCCATTTTCACTGACCAGCTTATACCTAAAGGTCCAGGTCTAAAGATGCACTTATTCCACTGTACATGGCTCTCATCAGGAAGATCACTGAATATAATGTCCATCCAGTATGTACCTGTCCAAACATTTGTCATAACTGGAGTGGCCACAATCTTTTCTCACTAAACTATCAAGGGTCTAAAATCACAAAACCTCAAAGCCTTATCCCTCTTATTGGTATCATACAGGCTACTAAGAGGTGACCCCTGCTTTCCATACAGAGCCTCAGAAGACCCTATCCTCTCAGACGTATTACACACCTGAATGAATGTCTATCTCTTTTGCAACATAAATACAACATGTTGGAGGGACAGATATGTATCACAAAGAACACCTCTTCTGTGAAAAAGTCTACGACTCCATTTAAGCAAAGTACTTCTCCCAGTAATTTGGACAAATGGATGGGAATCGTGATTTCACTACCCAGTTTAACACTCATGTCCCTCATGGATAGAAGCAACAAGTAAATGTTCCAACATACCCCTTGTCTCACACCTCTGAGTTATTCATACAAAAGATATAAGGGCTAAAAAGTACCATGGGAATATATGGCTAGGAGTTTTAAGATCTGTACAAACCAATAGGCTATTAAGTGTACCTATGAACCTGACTAGTCTGCAAATTAAACAACAAAATGAACAGCAACAGCTCACAAATACAGCCATCTAGGGCATCAGAATGAACAGCCAAAGATTTAGGAAAAATACTCAATTTTTTCTTTCTACATCATTTTCTCCAACATACCTACCAACCACAAAGCTCTCCCGTCTACTGGTCTTAAGCCTATTCTTTCTGCTGCCACTCAGAAAGTCCGACATATGAAGGAGACAGCCAGGGAAGCCATTATCCAGGCATCCATGGGGATGTCTATGACCTTGTGTGTGCAATGAGGCAATTTATATTTAACGCACCTTACTTTGTCACAATAAACCTGGTTTTTACTTTTTGAAGGATTGGATTATTTGTTCTCGGGACTGACACTATTTGGCTGATGGGACTTCATATACATTTGGAACGACTGATTCCCTTTCATTGTTTTGCTCTACGGTTATCATTTGTTTATTAGTTTATTGTTTTGCTGTGTACCGTAGAGCATTCACTCCATTAGGTCTCTTATTATTTGGAATTTATATTTTACGTCATAACCCAGTTTCACCACAAATGCCTACTATGTCTTCCCAAGGAGAGTGAGTGCTCCCACTTTCAAATAATGGCTATCATCACTGGCATGGTAAGCAACACTTGTATACCTGGTTAATGACTACAAATTTGTTGCCTGCAAGCCTACATCTGCATGTGTTAAAAGAGCCAAACTAACAAATTGCCCCTCATGCCCATAAGTAAGCAGGCCACCATGTTAGATGCGGAGTCATGCACTCCTCACTGTTTTCTTCCAGTATCCATGCTGCCAGTTAGTATCTTTTAATCAACTAGAACATAGTTAGGGCTTTATCCTCTACACCACAGAAATATACAAAAGCAATGTCCAGTTCTCACCTTGACATCCATTTTAGATAAAAAAAATATTTATTGCTTTTGCTGCCTGGGATGATCTGACTGGGTTAATCCTCTTCAAGGGAGGCCCAGGGAGAAAAGCTCCAGATTTTACAGCATGTAACTTACAAAAGAGTAACTTACAATAATCTGACTACAGTGCAATATTAATTAGCCAAAATCAATAGTAAATGAAAAGTATATTACAATAAAATAGATTATTCAAGATGGTCAGCTTATTTATAAACGAAGCTTCTGTCCACTACAAAGATCTGTGTTTTAAGTGTATTATTTAATAATTCATGATCAACAAAATTAAAAGCTAGTGTCCATTAATGATGATTCAATTAAAGACCTCCTTATAGACAATTCACAGTATGAATTTTGATAGGAACCACAGTATAGCTACAGATGTTCTTACATGTGTACACCAAAGCTGCTAGTGAGACAAACAGTTATACATGTTAAAGATGCTCCTGTGTCCTGAATGCCACCAGCCTTAACATTTTTTACTAGAATGGCTAGTACAGACACTAACCTATAAGGATACACAGGCTGAACCATTTCTAGGTCATAACAGCTCCTGGCATGATTACTAGTTTAAAAGTTTCAGCAGTCCTGACAAGATTTTGGGCAGTACTTCTCATGTTTTTCCTACCTGAAAGCTAGAAACCAAATTTACATGACCACTGTCTAACCTCTATAAGTGATTCACAGCCACATTCAAAGATAATAAAGTATGCGCCAAAATGCCTCTCAATTCTGGAAACAATTTTACAGGGGTATCCTTTATGTCTTGCCTAGTTCGGCTTTCTTTTGAACAACTGGGGGGCACTTGTATAAAAGTGAAAACATGAAAAACACAGACTTTTAAGCACACCACTGCTTAATCTTCACACATGTGTAGATATGACAATGGACACCGTAGCTTAATAACTGTTCCAACGCCTTGCATAGAAGAAAATATATGTATTTTTTCATTTGTATCAAGCTACTTTCTAAACTTCCAGAAGAAGCACAGCTATGACTTTGTATGCTACTGTGTACAAAGCTGATGATGATGTAATTGGTTTACATGGGAAACATATTTTGTTTCCTAGAAGACTTCTTTCAAGCTACCCTTTATAAGGTTCAGATCTCAAGCTTAATAATTTGTTTGACTTGATCAGCTGAGGTATAGGTCACTGGATAACCCTCAAAATTAGACTTTGTGGTTTAACTCAACTTTATTAAAATGAATGCCACATACTACACTTGAAAGAGTATTTCCTTAAAAAATAAAAATAAAACTTTCTATGTCCTGATCGTAAGAATAATTTCAAAAGTTACAACCAGTTGCTCATCCTACATATGACAAAGCACTCTGTAGGGAAAGTTTAATATCTTCCAACTTGTTATACTGCCAAAAAACATATCCCCAATTACCTCTCTCCCATCACACCTCCAGCATTTGCTATCTACCCACGGAAAAAAATCCCCAAACTCTGTTTAGGTAATAAAAACACATGCAAATACTTCCAAACAAAAATCTTACACCTTCAAGAAATTGTGAGTACCTGGAAACCATACATATGTCTTCCCATTGTTCTTTTGTACAACACCTTTTCAGTCTGTCTTCCCAATCTTTTCAAATCCTCCGCAATATTTTATATGTTCTACTAATTATTAATTTTTGACTGCAACTTCTGCTCTAGACCCAAATAAAAACAATACCAGAGCTACTATTTCACTTAGCACTCCCCTATCCTTTTCTCTTTGCCTATACTCTGATATCAATCCCTGGTAGGGAAAGCAGTCTCTAACCTGCATTTCAAACTTCTGCTTGGCAGGGGTCTGACCTAGATGGCTGGCTGACAGCAGCAACTTGTGAAAGCTCTGTAACTGAAGACATTTCTCTGACAGAAAATTTAACAAAAAATATAGCAATTTGGAGATACCAGATAGCTTTTTATATTCATCAATAGTAAGAGAAAAGATTCATAGCTTGAATTTCTTCAAAATAGTAGTTTTCCTGTCAGAATTTCATGCTTAGTTAAGACAGAAGAGAATACAACATGAGCCACTCAAAAATGGTAATCAGGATTCTTCAGTTAAAAAAGGATACTTTATTTATTTTTATTTTATTTTATTCTACATTTGTTTACTGGGATAGTCAGACTGGATACATATCCATTTTCAGCAGAGGCCCGGGGAGAAAAGCTCCACATAGACAAACTTACATAGATTTCACAGAAGTTAGCAAACAATTATAAAAACAAAGTGCTTATATATAATGGCTTAGTAGTGTTCCCTAGTAGGGACTAACAATTATCATGGACAGACACAATTAAAAGTAAGAGACATGAGATTGGAAGCAGAGCTTGGTGACATAGTTACAAGTTATGATAATTACAGAATATGCTTTCATTTTATAACTTAATCAGGGTATCCAGGCACTAATGTCTAGCATGCAGTATATAATAATAAAACTGGACAAACTGGACACTAAACTAGAAAGTTTTAAAAAAGAATGCAGAAAGAAGATAGAACATTTAGAAATTCTTATGAAACAACAAAGGGTACAAATTAGCATTACAGATGAAGCTTTAAATAACCATGAAGGGAGAATAAATGAAGGTGAGTCACAAACTGAATTCCTTTCAAAACAAAATAACTGGCTTGTACATAAAGTTGATGATTTAGAAAACAGACGTAGATGAAACAATATCAGAATATATGGCATGCCTGAGAAATATGAGGGAGACAACATAATACATTTCTTAACAACCTGGCTGTATAAAATATTGAATTTACCTAAAACTTTATCTTTTGGGATTCAAAGGGCACATAAATCCTTGATAGCACAGTACAGTTGTGTACACTTACCATACATGTAGATGTTCGAGTGCATTCACTATTGCAGTCATCACACTTGGGTTATCCTGACAGGGGTAGCCCTCAGTCGGCCCGAATATCAGAGGCTTAGTATTTCTGCATCGGTTGCTATTGCTCCAGGACTGACGTCAGGTCGTCAGTGGTATAAAATCAGGCAGCCGACGTCATTGCATCAGTTTTTCTTTCCCCAACTGTCAGGAACCCCCAAACAGGGAGCTAGGCTATGGCGGAAGAACACCACCAGTAGAAAGTAAATACCAAAAATCCCCTGTAAGGAGTGAGGAAGAGAGAGAGAGAGAGAGAGAGAAGGGGGATGGAGGGTGAGAAACCAAAACTGCAACAGTGAATACTCTCAAACATCTACATTTATAGTAAGTGTACACAACTGTACTACGTTCTTCGTGTTTCACTGTTGCAGTCATCACACTTGAGCTGATTCTCAAAGCTTAAGAAAAGGTGGAGGCAGTCAAGAAGACTGGGGACTGGCTAGGATGCCCTTCATGACTGCAGTTGCAAAGCCTGCCCTGGACATGGAGAAGATAGACAGGTGGCAATGCTTGGTGAAGGTATGAACAGAAGTCCATGTTGTAGCCTCCAGGATGTCTCTGGTAGGGACCCCTCTGAGAAAAGCTGCAGAGGTGGAGGTTGCCCTGGTGGAATGTGTCCTGACCCCCCCCCCCTTAGGGGGTGGTTTCCTATGGTGTTTGTAGCAGAAATGGATGCAGTGTGTTATCCATTTGGAGAATGTTTGTTTGGATATGGCCTTGCCCACTGCCCCTGCTGCAAAGTTGACTAGCAATTGATCAGTTTTCCTAAAAGATTTAGTCCTATCCATGAATTCTTTCCCCTTGTTTTGTGGGTTAGGGAAAAAGGTGGGTAAATTAATTGATTGGTTGAGAGCTACTCTGGACACCACTTTAGGCATGAAAGTTGGGTTAGTCCTGAGGGAGACCCTGTCAGCATGGACAATGATGAAGGGCTCTACAGCCATGAGTGCTTGTAGCGCTGAAACTCTTCTAGCTGAAATGATGTCCAGAAGCAAGGCTGTTTTCCAAGAGAGGAATTTTAACTCTACTGAAGCTGCAGGCTGAAAGGGGGTAGTGTGAGCTTTTCCAACACAAAGTTAAGGTTCCAAGCTGGTGTAGGAGTTCTTCTGGGTGGCCTTAAATTGTTAGCCCCTCTTAGGAACTGTTTGGTGAGAGGGTGAGAGAAGAGAGGTGGCTCTGTGCTGTAATGAGCAGCATAAATTTTAATAGAAGAGAAGGAAAAGCCCCTGTGTAGTACGTCTACTAGATAATCCAGGATGAGAGGTAGGCAGGGCTGTGCTGTTTCAGCTCCTTTAGCCTGGATCCAGGTGCAATGTCTTTTCCACTTGTCAGCATACGATATTCTAGTGCTGGCCTCACGTGTAACATCCAGGACTTGTTTGCTTAGGCTGGCAGCTGGAGGAGAGGTCAGGGAATAAGCCAGGCTGCCAGGTTCAGAGTCTGCAATTGTGGATCCATGAATTCTCCATTCTTCTGGGTCAGGAGTGTTGGGATCTGAGGTAGGTGTCATGGTGGCAGGGATGTGCAGCAGTGAGTACCAGTGCTGGCATGGCCAGTCTGGGGCAACCAAGACTGCCCTTGCTTTTTCCTCCCTTTACTTTGAGCAGTACCCTTGAAATTAGTGATAGAGGGGGAAATGCATAGATCGAGAGATTTACCCATTGGAAGGACAGAGCATCCACTTTCCAGGTCTTGCTGTGACGTTCCCTGGTGCAGAATTTGCTGAGCTGGTGATTGTTGTGGGAGGCAAAGACTTTCATCTTCGGGGTGCCCCATTTCTGGGTTACAAGGTTGAAGGTTCTGTGGTCTAGAAGGTTTCTGCTTAAGTTGTCTGCCAGAGAGTTTTGGGAGCCTGGCAGGAATTGTGCTAGCAGCTGAATTTGCATGGCTGAAGCCGTGTGCCAGAGGGTCATGGCGAGTCTGCAGAGAGGATAAGAGTGAGTTCCTCCCTGCTTGTTGATATACCACATCACTGTGGTGTTGTCTGTCTTGATCACTAGAGGCCTCAGGGAGAGTAAGGGACTGAAAGCTGTCAGAGTGTGCTGAACTGCTAGCATCTCTTTTTGGTTGATGTGCATATGTACTTCATTTGGACTCCAATGGCCCTGAATGCACCTCCCGGCCAGGTGTGTACCCCAGGCATAATCTGATGTGTCTGTGGTTAGGGTCTGGGCAGCATGGGGTTGTGAGAAGGGAAGACCCTTGTTGTGGTTGCATGCTGCTGTCCACCAAAGAAAATCTTTCCTTTGATGGGGTATCATTGGTATGATAGTTTCCAGGTTCTGAGAGTGTTGACACCAAAGGCTTTTTAGGTACCACTGTAGTTTCCTCATATACAGTCTGGCATATGGAATTAGTAGAATGCAGGATGCCATGAAATCTAGAGCTTGCAGGATTTTCCTTGCGAATAACTAGGTTCTGGTGGCTAGTTGAGAGAAGTAGCCTGTCAGGTAGGCTTGTTTTTCTGGAGTAAAAAATGCCATCTGGGATGCTGTGTCCAGGCTTGCTCCCAGGAATACAATTTTTTGAGTGGGGACTAGTTTGGATTTCTTTTAATTTATAGTATATCCCAGGGAGGTTAGTAGGTCCTTTACAAAGGTCAGGTGCTGTAATAGCTTTTCCTGACTGTCTGCCCTAATCGAGCAGTTGTCTAAGTAGGGGTAAATTTGAATATTCCTTTGTCAGCAAAAAGCAATGGCTGGAGCCAGGCATTTTGTGAAAACTCTGGTAGCAGTGGATAAGCCAAAAGTAAGCGCAGAGAACTGAAAGTGCATAGATCCTGCCCTGAAACGTAGATATTTCCTGCAAGAATCCCTGATTGGGGTGTGTAGATAGGCCTCTTTTAGGTCTAGGGTGGCTAACTAAGCATCCTTGGAAAGCATAGAAGAAGCTGCTGGAGTGTGAGCATTTTGAATTTTGGTATCACCAAGAAGATGTGTAGAATTGATAGATCGAGGCGCCAGGTGCCCTCATTTCTGGGTATCAGGAAAAGCTTGGAATAGAAACCTTTGCCTATCTGGTCTGCAGGAACAGGCTGTATTGCCCTCATGGAGAACAGGGAATGGACTTGTTTTTTGGCCTCTGCCCACTGGTTTGGAGGAAGATCTGGGAACTTTTTTGGGGTTGGCAGAGTATGGAAATAAAATTTGTATCCCTGGGACACTATGTTGAGGCCCCATCGGTCATTGGTAATAGAGGCCCATTTTTTTGCATGGGAGGAGACTTTTCCTCCCAGGGGCACAAGCAGGTGGGCAGAGGTAAGGGGTGGAGGTGTAAAGTCATTGTGAGTTATTTCCATAAGGGGGTGGCTTAGAACTCCCTGTTTTTGAAGTGGAAGAATTCCATTGCTTAGATCTCTGCAGTCCCTGGGACTGCTGTCTGAGGGGGTCTGCTTCCCCTAGGTCTTGGCTGAACTGGCCTGGAGGGGGCCAGAAAGGACCAGTGTTTGGAGGGGGAATGCCTCCTGAACCTCGAAGGCTGGACCTGTAAGACATCTTTAACTGTCTGCATAGATTTAGCTTTTTTTTTCCCAACTTTTTAAGACCTCTTCTGCCTTGGTGCCAAACAAATTGTCTTTGTTCAAAGGTGCGTCCAATAGTTTTGATTTGACATGATCTGGCAAGGTCTGTTCCTTAAGCCAAGCATGCCTTCTAAGTACAGAACCTGTGACTGCTGCACTGCAAGATGCTTCTAGGGCGTCAAAGCCACATTGCAAGGTGTGTTTAGTAACTTGGCTTGCAGAATGCATAAACTCCTATAAACCTTTATTTCCTGCACAAGCAGGAAAGGTAAATAATTTTTGTTTGAGGAGTTCCATGGTATGTTGCTGGTATTTCAGCAAGTGGAACTGACAATTTAGTCCTCTAGTGGCAAGAGTTGCAGCGGTATATACTTTTTTACCCCAGCTGTCTAAAGCACGGGAATCCCTGTCCAAGGGGGTGGGATTCTTAGCTGTGGTTGTTTTTATTCCTTTAGGTCCTTGGGAGATAACCTCTGGGTCAGAAGTAGGATTTTTGAAAAGAAATTTGTGAGAGTCAGGAACTCTGTAATACCTGTATTAATTAATTTACTAATATTGTACTGTGTACGTCATTTGAAAGGAGGTTAGAAAATTATGGAAATATAGTTGAATGTATAGAAAAATAAGGTTATGAGTATGAAATTATATGAGAAAATATTTAATAGAGTATTTTTTGATGAAATGCAATAAATGTAAGAATAATACATATGTTGTATCTTTCGGCTTTTCCCGGTTAGGGGGTCACCACAGCGGAACTCCGGTCCGCTAATGATTGGCAGTAGAATTTTACGTACCGACTTGCCAGGCCTGACGGACAACCTTCAATGTAGGTACGCCCATTCACGCATGTCTCCACACAGAAGACGCTTTAGCTGAGAATTGAACAGGACAACGTCTTACTGTGAGGCGACAACGCTACCGCAGCACCACCACCGCAGCTAATAAATATTTTGTGTCTTTCGGCTTTTCCCGGTTAGGGGTCGCCACAGCGGAACGCCGGTCCGGTAATGACTGGTAGTTGATTTTTACGTGCCGAGTTACCAGCCCTGAAGCACAACCTTCAAGGAAGGTACGCCCATTCATGCATGTCTCCACACAGAAGACGCTCTAGCTGAGAATTGAACCGGACAGCGTCTTACTGTGAGGCGACAACGCTACTGCAGCACCACCACCGCGGGGATAAGAATAATACATATAAAGATTAATATTTTTTTAAGGTTCATCATAGATAGGAATCATTATATATATATATGACAAATGTAAAAAATGTAAAATAAATTTGCTTGTCATACTAAAAT
Source organism: Protopterus annectens (assembly GCF_019279795.1). Classification (NCBI taxonomy): domain Eukaryota; kingdom Metazoa; phylum Chordata; order Ceratodontiformes; family Protopteridae; genus Protopterus; species Protopterus annectens. Next base: position 1,404,336,839 of record NC_056741.1, read on the forward strand.
TAGAAGTTATGTACCTACCATAACGTTCCATGTTAGTTGTCTTCTCTCGCCTTCTTTCTTGCTGGATGGGTTCGGAGCCGATCCTCGGCTCCGACTCGGCACTTTCTTAGCTCGAGAACTCCTTTTACCAGCTCGAGGCAACCCTATATCCCATGATGCAAGGCGGGACTACCTCAGATCTCGTTTGGTAGCTAACATACCCTGCTAAAGAGAAACCTAGAATAACTAGGAAACAACAACTCCTAAACAATGACTCTCGTACTTAAGAGTTAGGAGAGAACATCCTGAGAAGAGGAGACTTTTCAAGATCTGTCCAGGCCAGGGGGTAGGAGGGAGGGACGCAAGAAAGAAGGCGAGAAGACAACTAACATGGAACGTTATGGTAGGTACATAACTTCTAAATGTTAAGTTGTCAATCTCGCCTTCATTCTTGCTGGATGGGACCGCGTCCCTAGCACCTGTATCCCGGGTGGCTCAATGGAACAGACTCTTGAGAACTGTGGAACCAAAACTGGCCCTATCTCTAGAGGCCAAATCCAATTTGTAATGAGACACAAAGGTATGAGGTGTGGCCCAAGTAGCTGCTGCACAAATAGTATCAATGGGTAGTCTATCCTGAAAAGCTACAGAAGTGGATAGACTCCTGGTCGAATGTGCTTTTGGCTTAGAAGATAGTTGTTTGCCTCTAAGAGAGTACACATAGGAAATGGTGGAAGTCAACCACCTGGATAAAGTCACTTTAGAAACTGGATGACCTAACCTGTTTTCTGCATAGGAGACAAACAATTGGTCTGATTTTCTAATTTGTTTAGTCCTATGCAAGTAGTACCTGAGCTGACGATGGACATCCAAAAAATGAAGCTTCTGTTCAGCTCTGTCAGAATAGTTCGGGAAAAATACTGGTAGATCTATAGATTGGTTGATATTGGTTTGAGATACTACTTTGGGAAGAAAGGAAGGGTTAGTTCTTAATGAAACCCTATCCTTATGAAAAATCAGATAAGGTGAACGAATACAGAGGGCCTGAATCTCAGAAACTCTTCTTGCAGAAGTAACAGCCAGTAAAAATATAGTTTTCCAAGTCAACAACTTCAAAGAACATGTAGCAGACGGCTCGAAAGGAGGTAGAATCAAGGATGCCAACATTAAGTTTAGATCCCATTGCGGAGGAGGGTGTTTCACGGGCGGTTTTAGGAGAAAAACTCCTCTTAAAAAGGCCTTGCATAATCTATGAGACATAATGTTATTGTCATGCAAGCCAACATGATACTTGGAAATAGCAGCCAGTTGTACTTTGACTGTAGATGACGAGGATCCTGAATGAAAAACCTCCGCCAGGAAATCTAAAACAGAATGTACGGGAGCAGTAAAAGGGTCAATATTTCTGGCGTTTGCCCAAATTGAAAAACGTCGCCACTTGCTAGCATAAATAGTTCTAGTGGACGACTTCAAAGACGACACTAAAATGTCTCTGACTGAGTCAGAAATCATTGGTAGCCTGGCTAGGGAAGGAAGTGGAGCAACCAAGCAGTGAGGTTGAGAGAATGAATGGCCCGGTGCAGCTGACCCGACTGGTGGATCAAAAGATCCGGAACTGGGTCCAGATGCCAGGGCTGCACCAGAAGATGACGATGCAGAGACGGAAACCAAATTTGTCGAGGCCAATATGGAGCAATGAGGATCAATTTGGCTCTCAAAACGGTGGCTTTCTGAATGACTTGTGGTATCAATGGAAAGGGAGGAAAAGCATAAAGAAGTCCCCGAGGCCAATCCTGGGTTAGAGAGTCTCTCAAGGGTTGGCCTGGAAGGGGAAATAGTGTGAAGTAATCTGGGCACTTGCTGTTTTGAGGGGTAGCGAAAAGATCGCAACAAGGAGTGCCCCACTTCTGAAAAATCTGATCCACTACAGATTGATTGAGAGACCACCGTGAGGCATCAGAATAGATCTGCTTAGCCTGTCCGCCAATAGGTTGGACCTGCCGGGGATGTGCGTTGCTATCAGAAACCGCTGAGAAGAGATCGCCCATTGCCAAAGTCTGAGAGCTTCTCGACATAACGGGTAGGACCTGGTTCCGCCCTGTTTGTTGATGTACCAGACCACGGACATGTTGTCCGTTTGTACTGCAATAGTCCCCGTGGGAAGAAAGTTGTCGAGGGCTTGCAACGTTAAAAGCACTGCTCTCATCTCCAGGACATTTATGTGCAGATGGTATTCTATGGGTTGCCACGTCCCGTGGACCATCCTGCCCTGATAATGCCCCCCCACCCGATCAGAGAGGCATCCGTGGTGACTGTGGCAACTGGAGGAGGGGGAATAAAGGGTCGGCCCTGATGAAGAAGAGGGGAAGATATCCACCATTGTAGATGAGCCCTGCACGACTGTGTTACTAAGATTTCGTGTCTCATCGGAAGATTGTGCTACGACCACTGCGTGAATAACATCCACTGCAGAAGACGCATGTGGAAGCGAGCCAGTGGTAGAAGAACAATGGCCGCAGCCATTAGGCCTAGAACTTTCAAGACAAACCTGGCTTTGGTCTTGTTGCTTTGTAACAGAAGCCGAACAAATTTTTGGATGTCCAGAATTCTTTGATCTGTTAGCCTGGCCAACATTTTGACAGTATTTAACTCTGCGCCTATAAAGGTGATAGATTGGCAGGGCAGCAGAGAGGATTTTTCGAAATTTACCGAAATTCCCAGTTTCTTGCAAAGTTGTAGGGTGTAGTCTCTGGACAGAAGAAGCTGATGCTTGGTGGTGGCGGAGAGGAGCCAGTCGTCCAAATAAGGAAACACCTGGAATCCTCGACGTCTCAGGTGAGCTGTGACCACTGCCATGCATTTGGTGAACACTCTGGGGGCTGAAGTGAGGCCAAAGGGCAGTGCTCTGAATTGGTAATGACTGGTCCCTAGCCGAAAGCGGAGAAACCTTCTGGAGCGTCTGTGGATCTTTATGTGATAGTACGCATCCTGAAGGTCTATAGAGCACATCCAGTTGTCCTTGCCCAGAAAGGGCAGAATGGACTGAAGCGTGACCATCCGGAATCTTGCCTTCTTGACAGACTTGTTTAGTCTGCTGAGGTCTAGTATCGGTCTCCAATCCCCCGTCCTTTTGGGAACCAAAAAGAATCTTGAGTAGAAGCCGGATCCTACTTGGTCTGCCGGCACTGTCTGGACGGCTCTTTTTTCTAGGAGTTTTGAAACCTCCTGTCTTGCCAGATCCCTTTGACCGGGTGAGATGTCTGGAAGGGATTGTAGAGGTACGGGAAACCTTTCGAAGGGGATTTTGTAACCCTCGGATATGATCGACTGTACCCACTTCTCTTGGGATAGGGATTGCCAGGCTACTGGGTACAGTGAAATCCTTCCCCCGACGGCCTCCCAGGGTGGCCAGGCGGCAATCACCTCTGGGACGCTGAAAGGGCCCCTCAGGAAGAGACTCCCTGTTGCCCTGGTTCTGAGGACCCCCCCTGCCTCTAGGGCGGCGTCTATTATTGTTACCCCCTCTGCCTTCTGGGGGTAAACTGACCACGTGTGTCCGGTGTAGCTCCCTGGGCTTTACGGAACCACATCTTCCCTCCCTTCTGACCCTTGGGATATGGTCTAGAAGGAGTGGAAAATTGGACTCCAACGGCAGAAAGAGTTTTACCGTCCTGCTCACACCTGGTCAAGGTATCCTTCACCTGAGGTCCGAACAAAGCCGAACCATCAAAGGGGGTATTTGTGAAGGACGCCTTGAAGGGGTCCGCAAAGTTACACAGCCGCATCCAGGCTTGGCGTCTAAGAGCAACTCCTGTGCCTGCGGCTCTGCTCGCTCCATCGGCCGCATAAGATATGAGCCGCATGGAGGAGTTAGATATGGAATTCAGGATAGCAAGCTGTGAGGCAATCTTTTCCTGAGCCCCTGCAGCTGAAGGATCCTGGACTACTTCACCCAGTTCTTTGAGAATATCTCGCTGAAGCCTGGTGAAGTGACAAAGATAATTCAGCGAACGCATAGCAAAGGTCGCTGAAGAAAACATCCGCTTTCCATACCTGTCCATGGTCCTAGAATCCTTGTTAGGAGGATGGACAGGTACTGAAGGATCCGCCAGCTCCTTCTTGGTGGCCGCCGCCACCACCATAGCATCCACAGAGACACCCTTGGAAAGGAACTGTTTGTCCGAAGGGGCCGTGATGAACTTGGATGGTCTTCTAGGGACAGGTTCCACAGAATCTGGAGCCGCCCACGCCTTTCAAGCCACTACCTGCATAAGTGGGTCGAAAGGCGGAGACACCCAGGAGGTGGAGGGTCGGGATCCAAACGCCTCCAGGTATACCGACTCATCCTCGGAGGGGTCAATGGAGGGCCAATTCCCCCTCTGTTTGAGGAGCTCAAGGATGTCTGAAAAAGAGACATCCTCAGTGGGGGACCGTGGGGAGCCCTCCGACTCATCTAAGTCGGTATCAGATGTAGTAGACTCAGGGGAGTCTGTGTGTTTCCTCTTACACGTCCTCTTCCGAGGGGGTTCCCCTGCAGGATCAGGAGAAACCTCGGAAGAGGAGGAAATTCCCAGTGGGGAAACCTGGGGCGATGGATCCCTGGGCCTGAGAGCAAGAGGCTGGCAAGAGGCATCTGCAGGCACTGATGAGGGAGGAGCTAGAGGGATGGACTGTTGACCAGGCTCAGAGGCCAGGACACTCCTCATCACCTCAAAGGCTCCTCTCCCTGGGAGGCCAGAATATCCCCGCTCCGAAGAAACAGGAATACCCGGCTCCAAAGAGAGAGAAGGCTCCGAGGCCGATGTCGGCGCCGAGCTTACCAAAGCCGAAGCCCCGACAGGGAGAGCGGGGTCGGACAAGGGTCCGATGCCACTAGCCCCCTCGGAGCCGACAGTGGAAACCCGACGACCGGATCCCTCCAAGGAAGGTCTCAAGGAGGAGATCGGAGCCGAAGACGACGGAGCCGAAGGATGTATCGGCTCCGGCATCGAAACAGTCGCTGTCCCGAGAAGCTCCGGCTCCGAACTCTGGTGTGGAGTCGGAGGAGGAAGTTCAGGGATTGGGGCAATAGCCGACGTCTGTTGAGACGGGCTATGGAGCATTTGGGCCAGTGCCTGAGACTTCAATAGCCTGCTCACCACCCTCTCTAAGTCGTGGTCAGACAGCCTGGAAGATCTCGAAGAATGGCTCCGATGGCTCCGCTCCGACAAGAGAGGAGATCCCGGAGCCGAGTGGATACTCAGTATCGAAGGGGACTGGGATCTCTTTCGGGTCGAAGCCATCGGAGCCGAAGTCCCCTGGACTCCAGATGGAGCCGAGGGTTTCTCGGCTCCGATGCTGGATAAAGTGTCGGCTCCAGCCGGAGCCGACAAGGCCACAGTAGTTAAGGTATCGGAGCCAGCCGGCGCCGAACCTACTACTTGTACAGTGGATAGATCGGTTCCAGCCGGAGCCGATCTCGGCTCCGACGGAGCCGGAGCCACCGGAGGAGGCTTAGATACTGAAGCCTGAACCTTCGGTGGCTTAGGAGGTTTCCCTGACCCTGATTTAGGGGGAGAACCTTCTGGCTTAAGCAAGCCTCGGAGGATGAGTTTGTTCCTCCTCTCCTGCAGGACTCTCTGGCTAAAGGCATGACACAAAGCACAGGAGTCCTGCAGGTGCACAGGCCCCAGGCAATAAACAAAAGAAGTGTGACCGTCTGTCAGAGACATTTTCTGACAGCACTGGTCACACTTCTTGAAGCCTGAGACCTTGCCTTCCCTAGACATGACCTAGGAGGAAATAACACAAACAAACCCCAACAAACACACAAATTAAACCCCTACACACAACACACAGGAAGGGATGAGTAATGGGGTTGTAGGCCTAATACAAACTTTTTAGATTAAAGTTATAAAAAGGTTGAAAAAGAGGGAATAGGGTGGGCTGTAAGAAACTACAGACTAAACTATGACTAAAGGGGAAAAATAAATCCTAAAACTAAGCTCTTCTTGTTTTGACCAAGAAATTCACTTACCTCAGCTGGTAAAGGAGACCTCTTCGCTAAGCGGCAAACGAGATCTGGGGTAGTCCCGCCTTGCATCATGGGATATAGGGTTGCCTCGAGCTGGTAAAAGGAGTTCTCGAGCTAAGAAAGTGCCGAGTCAGAGCCGAGGATCGGCTCCGAACCCATCCAGCAAGAATGAAGGCGAGATTGACAACTTAACATTGTATGTTTCATGTATTCATTGGGATGGCACCTTTAAGGTTTGGGTTGTAGCTGTTGAAATTTGGAACTTAATTGAATGTATCTGAACTTATTAGCACAGTAATTAAGGGGATATAAAAAGGCTGCTGAAATTTTATGAAGTTATTCCTTAGAAGGCTGATGGAGCCAAGGTACCAGAATGTGATGTGAAATAAAGAAATCGCAGCCACAGCTGTGTTTCCAGTTTGGTTTATTTTTCCATTTGAGGGGAGTTCCTGTGTTCCCTTTGGGGGCAGTTGGTGTGTTTTTTCAGTACGTTGTTAGAAGGAGCATCAGCTATCCCAGATGAGTTTAAAACGTAGATGGATGCTGGCAAATTGAGGTGCACGGAGATGTGGAGAGAGAGAAATGACAAGATGATAAATAATGATCCACGGTCTATGGGGATGGAGAATCGGGTCGATGAGAGGTATGAGCAACTGGAAAAATGTTAAAGAAGTTTCGTTAAATTACGATATCAAACTGCTGCAAAAGTATGTAGACCTGAACATTACTCCAAGGGGTCTCAGAGTAGACTGGCTACCAGCTTATGCATTTTCCGAAGAAGAGTTAGACTTGCTGGAGGAGTGGAAAACAGTTTCCTTAATTTGTACTATGAACTGGCTTAAAATACTGATAAGGAGGAACACCCATGCGCATGAGAAGGCACGGAACACCATAGTACAATTACAGGAGATTCTGATATCTGAAACATCTGAAATTAACTTCTCCAGCAAACTCAATGAAATTAAAGCACGTGTAGCTAAAGTGGAGGTGGAAATTATTGAGAGAAAAAAGAAAAAGCTGAGTCGGGACATTAATGATTACAATACTGGCATTATTTTTTCCTGGCAACGTAATGATAAAAGAAGGCGTTTCCATCAAGGGAGAAGGAGCAGAAGCTGGTCAGGTCCATCTTCCCGAGACTTCAGTGTCTTTGGGTGAAAAGATTTCAAACATGCATAAAAGCGTTTTGTTTGAGGATGTAAGCAAAACTGTTGGCAGTTCATCTCAGATGGAAGGCATGGAGGAGTTGGAAAACCAGAATCGGGGTAAAGGCAGAGGAGGGAGGTTCCAGGGAAAGGGAAAAAGGAACTGAAGTGTCCTAATGGACACATGGAGGTATGTACTTTTCAAAACACGCTGAGTACTCTCCCTGGTGACTTTCATTTGGACACTTTCTCAGTTTGCAAAAAGAACAGAACTCATAACGAACTTGAATGATATAGATAAGAATGTAAATATGTTTCCGTTGCTTAATGAAGGTGCCTCATATGTTAATAAAAATGTAACACAGTTAGTGATCGATGAAAATGATGTATGTAGTGACAATGAAAATTTTAGAAGAGAGGCCGCACTAAATATTGTAAATTTATCTGATTTCAGATTGATGGAGACAGCAAAAAGTGTGTTAATAAAGGGCACAAAGTTCGTTCCTACTTATATTCCTTCGCTGGTGGATCTTTTGGGTGAAGACAAGCGTTTTTGTAGGAAGTTAAACTTGAGGGTATTTTTTAGTTCTAAACAACAACTGCCTGTAAAAGATAACACTATGTGTGCCAGAAGATGACATGGATAATTCACTGCTCAACTTATCTGTCTATGATAATCCATTTATTGACATTGATGATGTAGATGATGATGTCAATGTGTGTTTCCCAAAATACCTGTTTTTCTACTGGATATGGGAGATTAGAAGTACCTAAGATGCCTGTCTATAGTTCATTTGTGCCACCGAAAAATTCTAATGCTACTTTTACATTTGAGAATGCATTGTGTAAACAAACTGAAGAAATGTATGGTCAGTGTGCAAAAAACTCCAAAATCTGGAACGTAAGGAACAATGGTTAACACTCAAACAGTTACATAGTGTTGCTCACACACATGTTTTCCCACAAGCAGATAAGGGAGAGAAGTCAGACATTTTAAATAAAAAAAAAAGTATGATGACATGGTTTTGGAACTGTTGTCCGATAAGAAGACTTATAAAAAACTACCCTCCAACCCAGTAAAAGAATTCAATGAGGGCTTGGTAGAACTACTTGAGAGAGGTGAAAGACTTGGATTTTTTGATTGTAGGGATATTAAAAAATTGTATTTGAAGAATCCAAAGGGTGCCAGGTTCTTTGCAATTCCCAAACTTCATAAGTCTTTGATGAAACCCCCAGGAAGACAGATAGTTTTGGGGGTAGGGGCTTATTTGCAGAACCTAGGCATCTTTTTGGATTCTCAGTTAAAAGTGTACCTCCCAAAAAATGTCACATGTATTAGAGTGTATGAACCATATACAATGGAAATCTGACTATTACTTTGCATGTGTAGATGTAAAATCTTTGTATCCTAACTTCAGAATCGAAAAAGGTTTGGAAGCGGTCACAAAAATCATGGGAGAGGGACCCAGAACCTCTTATATTTGTCAAATTTTGGAATATGCTTTAATGCATAACTACTTTGTATTTGAAGGAGAAGTATATTTGCAGTTGGAAGGGACAGTGATGGTGGCAACATTTACCACCTCATATGCGATACAATTTTATGTCATATTTTGAAAATCTGTATATTTACCCAACACAATTTATGAAGAACAGAATAGTTATGTTTAAGCGCTTTATAGATTATTTGTTTTTTGTATGCAAAGGGTAACCATGTGAGTTTGAGGGTTTCATGGACACACCAAACCAGAATGCATTTGGGTTGGAGTTTACATATAGAATGAACAGGAAAAGCATGCAATTCTTGGATGTTTAGCTTTATGTGGATGTTGAGGGAAATTTGCAGTATAGACCTTTTCATAAGGTAACTGCAGCAGATCATTTTTGGAGGCAAGTAGTGCACATCCCTTACATCTAATAAGGTCACTACCTTATGGACAGTTCAAGAGAACTCCAACAAACTCCTCTGATAAGAAGGTGTAGGAAAAAGAATATATTTTGGTGAAGAACAAATTGCTTAAGAGGGGGTATGGCGGGAATGACATACACGCAGCTTTAAATAAACTAAGCGGAAACACAAATTGGAGAGATAGGATTACCAAAAGGTTTCATAAAAATTTAGGAAAACACAAAGAAAGGACAGTGGAAGTAGATCCAATATTTTTTGTGACAAAATATTCTCCGCTGACGGAAAAATTGAAGAAACTTGCAGACAATTTGTGGCCAGTTATTAGTAGGGATGAAAGGAAATATATTCCCAGAGAAAGTAAGGTTCTCTTATGGCCACTTTAGAAATTTAAAAGAATTGCTGAAATCAAGGAATGAATATACAAGGAGAGGTAGAAAAGGTGTTTTCCCTTGTGGAGCATGCAAAATATGCAGTAAAATTAAAAATGGGGAAGGTTGGAGAATAAATGGGATGAGGTTTTGGATCAAAGATGAATTCAAGTGTGACTCCTGTGGTGTAGTCTACATTATTGGATGTGAATGTATACCTAGGAAATGGTATGTGGGGCCAACCAAAAGAAAGGTAAAACTGAGAATTCTAGAACATCTGGGTGATATAAGAAATAGAAGAATGGAGAGTCCAGTGGCTGAGCATTTCTGCACGGCTCATAGGGGAAACACTGATAGTTTTTTCTTTAGTATATTGGCACAACCTTTTGGGGGCAAAAATATGGGCGGAGATGAATTTAAACAAAAACTGGTAAAGTTAGAAATACAAATCATAATGAATTTAGGCACTTTACACCCAAGGGGGTTAAACTTAGAAATTAATTGTGATGTGTAGAATCCAAGTCTATTTATTCTGTAGTTAAAAAGCTTAAAACGTGAACTTATTTTCTGACTAAATAAATTTTATTTTTAAAGCAATAGATTTACCCTCTAATTAAAGGGTTACTTAGGACTTTATGCTTCAAATCATATGTAAGTATGTATTTATGTTTTAAACTAAAGCATTTTACATAACAGGGAATACAAATATTTAGTCTTAATATATTTACAGTGAAAGACTATATATTTAATTTGAACCAACATCTTTAAATGTTGAGGATATATTTCCTGTATGAGAGTGACATTAAATTACAATTGGAAGAATTGGTAACTTTAAACTTAAGTAAGATAAAAATCTTTTTGTTTTACTCAGTATGTGCATTAAAGAGTTAAATGAATGTCAGATCCAAGTAATATGCCAGCAAGGAATGTTACAATATTGGCAACTGTGTTTTGTTTGTTCTTTTACACCACATTTCTTTCACGTGTCATTTATGAAGCAATTAGCACTTAAAATGAGCTTGAGATCAAAAGAACAATTTGGTTGTGTAAAACTACTTGATTCTTAATTGCTTTGCTTCCCACCTGCATCTTAAGCTGTTTTGATGAAAATCTGGGTCCTAAAAGTATTCAAAGTTTAGTAAATAAGTTTGTGAAATCAGGAAGTGCCAGAGCCATGGCCACAGCGAGGAAAAGAAGAGAAATGAACTTTTTTTCAACTGTATATGTAAGAAATTTAAATAAAATAATTATTTTGAGCAGAAGTGGAAGATTAGAAACACAAAAGTTATAGTAATATTATACATTGTGCTGTCTCTGACATATGATTTGCTTGTACCTTACTGAATGCTAATAGCTCATGTTGCAGAGTAATTAAACTCAATAGTATATGTTAATGGGAAGGAATAAAACTATATATTTATCATTAAGATATTTTAGAAGAGTCAAGTAGTATGAGAAACTCGCAGAAGAGATTCGCAGTTGCTATATGTAATGAATTATTTTCACATGTAAATAATTATTGTCAGGATTTGAAACTCAGAACAGAACAACAGTACATAATTTGACTTGTGTATTCAACTGTGACTCTTGTACTGTATGTGCTTGTTAATGTAGAGGTTTTCTCCCCAGGCCACCACTAAAAATGGTCTCATTTTGGCCCAGTGGACCATCCCGGTAAACAAACAAATAAATAAATAATTGCTAAAGATATCCATTTAAATTAGACAAGGAAGAATTCATCTACTTATAGTCAAGAGTGCTTATAATATTAGATTTAATGAATGATATGCAAATGTACAAGGGAAGAATAATCTTTTATGTAATATTAGTAAGTTAAGAAGTGTACACACATGCTGCAGTCTCTAATAATGTTAAAAGATCTCACTGAAGGGACGTGAGAACTGATAATTACATGGCTCTGATGAGAGACTTTAGAAATAAAGGTTGTATAAAATAAGGTAGAATACCAGTGGATAAATAAGACAAAAATAATGTATTTGAATAGTAAACTGCATATAAGGAAGACATACATTACATACACCTGCAAATGGCAGAAAAGTAAAAGTATTAAAATCTCACATTTTTTTCAGAAAATTACATAAAATAATCCAAAAGATCCTGAAAACTAAAATCTAAAAGATGGCTAGATTAACTCTGTAGCTTTCTACATATCATACACCATTAGATTCACTAAAATTACCTGAGGTAACTCATTTTACAAATCAGAGCTGAACGAGTGTTTTAATGCTGAATCAGTTCTTTCATTACTGATAGAAAGTAGAGCAGATTTTCCAAAATGTTTGAGACTGGGAGAGGAAAATGTGGTTTCAAATAAGCATTACAAAACTCTTAAATACACTATAGGCTGCAAATGTTCTTTGATCTGCTGAGTAACAAGACAATTCCTTCAAACTTAGTAATGCATACTTTTTTGAATTAACTTCATGAAGGAATTTTAGATATTGGGATTTATCACATTAAGGGTGATTATGGTACAGACACATACGTTTAGAAATAAATCAGAACTTTTGATATGGTTATTAAATATGTATATATCTTTCAGTGTGACATACATATATATATATATATATGTATATACATATATATATATATATATATATATATATATACACACATATACATACAAACATTCTTACTGCATGACAATTTAGTAAGCTTAGACTGATGTCACCCTTAAAGTTTAAAGATAAATATTTTTTCATGTCACATGAGCAAATAATTTTTCTAGTATGTAATAGATAATTATACTATTACATGAATTGATATGTATTACATTATTTGTCAGATTATTTAAGATTAATTGAAGTGGATTATTAAACTTTTAAGTTATAATCAGAAAAATAGTTTTAAACGGCAAAATATACAACTAAGTTATTAGTCTTTAATTTATGTACAAATAATATATTAATTATTTGACAGTCACTGTAGTTTGTGGCTAGTTTTGATGAAATTTTGGGGAGAGGTTGTTGACAGAAAGGCTAGTAGTTTGTCTACTTGATTGGCAAACTAGGAACTTAGGTATCCATAGTAGGTTGTTAGGAGTTTTACTAGTTTAGTTTGTAAAAAGGAAGAATAAAAATACAGAAAGTTAAAATAGTGTTGGAGGTGGAGATTACAATTATATATATAACAACATTAATATAGTGGATATATGTATCACATCCCTTAGTAAATAGGTTTTTTCAAATATACAGTATGGATAGATTTATATTATTGTTTGTTAATGTAAATGCATTAAACAATTGCAACAAAAAATAAATAATTAATGAAGTACTTAAAATTAAATAAAGCAGATATCATATTCTTGCAAGAGAGTCACTTGATAGATATAGACGTAGAATAATTTGGGTTATGAAATGCTACTGTCTACTTCCTTTAACAAAAAGAGAGGAACTGCCATACTTTGAAAAAATCTGCTGTAATGCACAGTATAGGATTATGGAATCTGATTATGATCTGAATGCAATGTATACATTGGTAATAATTAAATATCATAGCAAACTCTATACACTAGCTCTAATTTTTACTGAAATAGGTGCAAGAGTGGCTAAGGATCACTTAAACTTAGTACATAATCACTGTCTAATTTTAGCTGAAGATTTTAATTGTATATCTAGTATGGAAGATACAGGTGAACAGAAGTAATCAAAAATTATAGCATCAGCTAAAGCACTAACCAAGTGGGATAATAATAATAATAATTTAGTTGATTTAATACTAAAAGCAGAGCACAAGGCATTATTTTTCACCCATTATTCTTATGCACATGGGATTCAAACTAGAATCGACAGGATTTATGCTTCCACAGATATGTTTAAGTTAATTATTTTAACATTTTTCTATAACCTTTATCTGATCTAATGGACTGAAGGAAATTTCAGATTATTCAAAGAATTCCAGTATATAAGATGAAACTAAAATAATTCAAGAGTTACCTTAAGGAACAAATTACGAACTTTATTTTTGAATGACAATGGTCAGATTAGTAAAGTCATACTGTGGGGGTTTTTAAAAATGTATATTAAGGACAGAATGGGAAGACAGTCTAGTAATAAAATGAAAGAATGAGACAAAGAGTTATTACAAATACAAGATGATATACATAAAGCGAGGTTTGAACAAACAAAAGAAATTAGATAATACTGAAGTCATTAAAAATAATGAAATATCAATCAATTTTAACACAAAGTGTAGATATCTCTGTGATGCCCCTCCTCTGGGTCAGTAATCAAGAAGCCTTAATCCTCATCACTGACAATGGAGACAGATGTTCACTTGGAACAAAAATAGATTCACAAAGTATATTCCCAGATGCAGCTCTCTGCACCAAACATGATTTCCTTAACATTACACAGAGAACACACTCAGTCCGGGGGCTGGGTTTCCCTCTCTTTATCCAGGCCCCCAATAAGACTCCCCACTGGCACAGCTGTAGAGTTGAGTCCTCAGCTGAAGTCCTCCACAACCCTCTCTGTGAAACTAGTGTTCTGTGTCTCTGCTCCAAGTAGCTGACACACACACACACACACACACACACACACACACACACACACACACACACACACACACACACACACACACACACACACCTGGGAAAGGCTGGCAAAGATTTACCAGCTATGCTCCTCTACCCAGACAGATAATGCCACCAGGACACTCCAAACCCAGCTACTCCAAGGCTCTTACAAGTGTACCCAATTATACTGAGTGAAACTAATACTAATGCAAATCTGTTTGACCAATGCAGCTAGGCTTTCAGGAGAGGCCCACAGTGTCACTAAATAAATATAAGTACTCTCAAAGGTTAAAATATTCTCTAGAAGACCAGCCACTGTGAAAATGTATTTTATAATAAATAATAAAAGAACATGAAATTACTAAATACCTATTTAAAATAAAAACAGAGTTTCAATCACAGGAAATATTAAAAAGTAACACAGATGGAAAGACTAACACAGATACACAAAAACAGTATTTAACTAATCTCGCTATATTTTCCGGACTGATGTAAAGAATTACTATTTCCTGGTTACTTACTAAAGCAAGAAAAGATGATGCATTGGATCAGCTGGTCGACACACCCATGAGAGGTGAAAATATCCTAGATCTGATATTAACCAACATGAGTAGCCACTGCAGCACCCCTACAGTGTCATCCTCCTTGGTAAGATCTGACCACAAAGCGATCATTTTCAAAGTCACCATCTCCCCTGCCCTGCCTCCCCCTGTCAGGGTCAAACAAAAAAACTTTTCCAAAGCTGACTACAATCTCCTGAGAGCAGGTATAAACAGCTTCACAGCCACCATCCCTTCAGTTGGAACTATCAATAATGTCCAAGCCGACACCAACAAACTATATGACACCTACATAGCTGTATGGACTCACAATACCGAACAGAATCAAATCATCTCCCTCAATGAAGAGTAAACCTGCCTGGTGACAGCAGCAATAAACAAACTCTATAATAAAAGGAAAAAAACTGCTGTCTAGGACCAAAGAGAAGCAGGTGCCGAATTGGAAGCAATCTCTCCTTTGTCTGAACAAGCCAATAAGGTCACTGGTAAGATCATCTAAGGCTAAATTAGAGTCCAAATTGGCCACATCCACTAAGGACAATCACAAGGCCTTTTTCACATACATCCACAATCTCAAAGGTAACGCACAAATCTGCTCTGAACTGGTGTCCAAGAACACCAGATATACAAATGCCGTAGATATAGAAAACCTGCTGGCAGACAGGTTCAGGGAAAACTTCACTCCCCTGTCCAATCAGTAAACCAGGACATTCCCAGCACCTGCCCCTCATCACCAGGGAGCAGATCTTTAATGCCCTCTCAAAGGCAAAATATACAGTCTCCATGGGACCTGACAACATCACTGGCTGCATCCTACATGAGCTCTCAGCTCCATTAGGCACCCTATTCAACCAAAGCTTGAGCACTGTCTTCGTCCCAGCTGAATGGAGGACAGCCACTGTCACCCTTCTACACAAAGGTAGAGCATCCACTGACGCAGTCTTGGGGCCTCTACTGTTTGGGATATACTTTTCTGAGGTGCAAGCCAAAACCAGTGGTCTATGGCTGACCAAGTTTACAGATGACTGCAAGCTGGGCACTGTCTTAAACTCCCCTAGCGATGTGAACATCCTCAAAGAGGGCCTTACCCAAACTAATGACTGGTGCCAGGAGCATGGGCTCAAACTGAATGCCAAGAAATGGATCATTATCCTCTTTGGGGAAAAATGATGTCCCCACTAATTATCACATTAATAACAATGTACTAAGCATACAAGCAGTCATAAGGGACTTGGGCACCCAGGTTGACAGCAACCTGACTTTTGACCACCACACTGCCTCCATTCTACGGAAGGCTTTCTACATGGCCCACATCATAATTAAGGGTATTTCATCCAGGAACAAGGAGGTCATAACATCCCTGTACTCTTCCCTTATCAGACTCATTACCTAGTGCAATGCTCCCTTCGGCAAGTACCTTGCCAAGGACATGCAGCAGCTGAAGAGACCACAGAGGTTCCTGACCAAGAAAATCCAGGGTCTCAAATACCTGTCCTATACAGATAGGCTAAAAGCCCTGTCCCTCTACTCAGTCTCATACAGACTGCTCAGAGATGACCTGTGTCTGGCATACAAGGCCATCTCAGACCCAGCCTTGATGGAGTTGCTGCATATCCACAAGTCAAAATCCCCTCGGGCAACCTGCACGCAAGGCCTAAACCTGGTTTGTGACATTAACAGAACTTGTTGGCGGGATATATTTGTGTCCGAGAAACTCGCCCATCTGTGGGATAGACTCTCTCTCTCTATCTTAAGCAGAGTATTTATCTAGCCCACTTTAAGAGGAGCCTGGATGACTGGATGGGAAACAGAAAATACACCCCTGGGATCCCACCTGTGTCCCTGCTTGAAAGGGAAACTTGTGCTGACTTTGTGGTAACATGGGTGAATTTCTTGGCTAGGCTTATAAGAGCCTCTGGGTCAATAGCCTAGTATTATACTATGAACCTAAGTGGGTTGAGTGGTCTTCTTTCTTTGTCAGGTTTTAAAAACAGACTGCTCTGAGACTTCTTTCTCATCTAGTATTAAAACATCATTCCGGTGCTGGATTACAGAATGACATCACATACATCTGGTAATCTAACTCTGGTTCCCACACTAGCCCCTTTGCTAGAACATGAACCAGAACTCAGCACATATGTATTACCATAAACACAGATAGAGCTTTGCTGAGATATGTTATAGCACCTGGAAGCTAGAAAACCACTTCACAACTTCCACCCTTCCATGGTAACAATTAGGTCACCCCTAAGGACAATGCAGTAGGATTCCAAGTCCTGTTTTTCACAGACATTTTGTCTCTGGCTGCAATCAGAACAGATCTTTATGGTGTAAACCAGGTAATTTAATTTCAGACTATTTTCCAAAGTTAGCTGGAGATCAACCTCTTCTCTTCCAGTATCCTCTGTTAGAATATATTAACTTCAGCAATTACAATACAGTCTGACATACAGATGGTCCAACAGGACCCACTGTTGGTAAATGTTTTAACACAAGCAGCTTTACAAATACATTTTCAACACAAGCACCTGTACAAATCAGTTTGATATACAAATGGCGTACAATTCTTTACAAAACTCCTGCTAGTTATGCTGGCATATGTTACACACCCACTGCCCTACTTCACCTGGCATTGATGACAATACCTCACATCATCACAAGCTTCAGAAAAATTAAAATTACAAAGTTATGAGATGACTCAAAAAATCTTCACAGATTAGCTAACAGAGGTATGATGTTAAGCAAAAAGACACAAATTAGTAATATCCAAAATTTTCACACTAATAAGCTTACTTCAGACATCGAGGAGATGCTTAATGTTATTTTAAAAAATTCCATGACGATCGTAAGATAAAAATAATAACCCTGATGATTGCAAAATTGATAAGCATTTAAAGAGTGTTACTAATAAATTTAAAGATCAGCAAATTTCTCTGTTGTATAAACCTACTACCTCAACAGAAATTAAAGAAGTTAAAAACATGGTAAAAATGGCAAAGCTTCAGGGTTTGATGGTTTAAGTATGGAATTATATAATCTGCTTCCATTAAATGCTTTACAACTGCACAGTAAAGTTTTCAGGATAATTCAGAGTGATAAAATAATTTCTACCTCACTGAAAAATTTCTGTAATTTCACCTATACTTAAAAAGGAAAGGCTAAAAAGTTAGGTTCATCGTATAGACTTATTTCATTATTATTTACTGGAATATTAAAGAAGGCTGCATAGAGACTACAAAGCATATACTAAAATTGGATCTTGCATCTCTCAAGCATCCACTTTCAACAATGATGTCCCCATGTCCTCTATTTGCATTAGCTAGTGAACCCTTAGCTAAAAGTATAAGACGCTATGTTAAAACTGATGGTTTTACAATTAATAAGGGCCATCAAACTAAAATACAGCTTTTTGCAGATAATGTTTACAGACTATAACAGATCTAAACTATTCAACTGAAAAGAATAGATGAGGAAATTGGAAAGTTTCAAGATGTACCCTTGCTGAAATTTAATAATAATAAAACAACATTAGTATTGCATCAACTGCTAGAAAATAAATATAGATATAATTGGAAAGGACAAGAGTTAACATATTTATGAATAAAAAATTATCAAGATGTGAGAAAGATTATTAATCATACATGTCAAAGAATAATCAAAGTGTCACTCCTTATTAGAAATGGAATTAGTGTTGTTTTTTACCTTTGAGGGTAGGGAAGTTATTATTAAAATGATATTACCTAAGATTTACTACATACAATAGCTTTAATACCTGACAACAAACTAGCAAAGAAAATGGAAAAAATGTTAATTTCATTCTTACTGTACTCCAAAAAGCAGAGAATTGCTTATAAATTTCATATCAGACTGTGACAGTATGGTGACATTAGCTTTCCTGATGTAGAATCTTATTCCACTGTTGCAAACTATTCTCCTTCGGCTACACTCTACTTGTACTAGTCAATGGAAAACCATTCAAAAACAGGTTATACTAAGTTCTTACAAGTTACTGATAGACCAACAACCCCTTTGCTTAAGTATTTCCAGGATATCTCCAAAGGAGACGTCATCAGATGGTGATCTTGGGGACCCTTTTCCCTCATTAAAATCGGTATTTTCTGTGACCAGCTCTTGAGGAGAGTCTAAGTGCCTCTTCTTGCACTTTCTTTTCCTAGGAACTTCTTTGGTGGGATGTTCCAGAGAAGTAT
This sequence comes from Protopterus annectens, assembly GCF_019279795.1. Classification (NCBI taxonomy): domain Eukaryota; kingdom Metazoa; phylum Chordata; order Ceratodontiformes; family Protopteridae; genus Protopterus; species Protopterus annectens. The sequence continues at coordinate 1,404,355,558 of NC_056741.1, forward strand.
CGGAAGATACAAGAATATCCTGATGGGTAGCCTGCAGACTTTGGGATGGCTGTCCCTGTGGAGTAGTGTGTGGAGGCTCAAGGTACAAAGACATATGGGATCCAGAAAGAAGATCTGACGGGGGAGGGGGTTGGAATTGTCCATCCACCAGAAGCAGAGAACACTCTCTCCACCACCTTTGAAGGCAGAGTGCTCCGGGAAGAAGGATGGTGACTGAGACCAGAAGACATGCTTCTGGACCACTGGCTCCCTCTGACTTGAAAGCAGCTGATCCAAGGCAGAGGTTGAAGCCGAGCTGTCCAATGCTGGGGCTCTGAGGGGCAGACATAGCTCCAACAACTATTGAGTACAACTCTAACACCTCAGATCCAGCAATGACGTTATGGCTCAGAGTCTCATTCAGTTCCATGAAACTCGGAGTTGGTGCAGTCATAGAATGTATCGGAGCAGAGATAGGACAATCTTTGGATCAGATACAGACAGGCCCGGAAGACTCAGAGCCAAGGTCTCCGAAGCCAAGGGCTGGATCAGAGAAGGAGCCAAGATGGGCGGAGTAGCACTGGTAAAGGTCTGCATACCCAAAGGGCAGGAGTCAGGAGAACTCCTATCTAAATCTGTGCTGAGAGAAACTGTATCAGCTTTCTCTACATCTGCTTCTGTCAGGCTCCTGGAAGAATGGGAAGAGGAGATGACTAAAAGGGACCTAGAATGGTGGCATCTCTCTAAAAAAGGTGATGGCATCCTGAAATTGACAGGGTCCTGACAGGACACATACTGGGTCCAAGAGAGTGATTTTGGATCCGAAAGTATCGGATCCAATGAACCAGATCTGGCATCTAATGCAGGCATATCTGAAGATTTAGCCTTTGGATCTAACTGTTTTGATACTTTATGAGCTGCATCTGTGGTAGAATCAGATGATGGAGTGGGGGATCCAGAAGGTTCCGACGGATGCAATTTGCCAGATTTGGAGGGTTGAGCTCCAAATAATGATTCTGAGAAGGTTGTAGGCAGCAGCCTTTTCAAAATAAGCGTGTTTTTCTGATCAGCTAAGGCCCTCAGATTAAAAGCTTTACAAATTTCACACAACTTTAATTGTGCGTGGCCCAAGCAATAAACACAGGAATCATGAGCATCAGATAGAAGTTCTAATGCCCACACGCCTTACATTTTTTAAAGTCGGAAGGCTTTTTAGCCGTCTTAGGAAACAAAGCAGAATAATGATAAGACTTTTTTTTAAAGAATAATAAGAAAGAAAAGAAAAGAGTAAGAAAATTACCAACAATGGTAAAGATAGAAACTAAGACAAGGGTAAAGGCAAAGTGAAGAGAAAAATACCAACAATGGAAACTGAGTTAAATTACACTCAGTCAAATGTAGGATAAGGGAGGAATTAAACTACACAGACATTAAGGATCAAGACAGTGAAAGAAATAAACAATTTGTTCATTTATCTACGGAGAAAACCACTAAAGCTTAAGAGCTCACAGTGACCACATCCGTATGTGAAGGTGGCAAACAAGATCTGAGGTATGGTAGGGGACTAGAGTGTTATGTGTAAGGGAAAAGCTCAAGAGTTTCCAGTATCCGAAAGCTGTAAAAAGCAGCCAAGTTGGATCCAAGGATTAAATCTGGAACCAAACGTTGAGGAATGAATGAAAACTGACATAAGATGCTGTGTTACTTAAGTAATTCAGTTAAACATATTCAGTTTTATACTGGAAAGTTTATATATGGAAATAGATACATAGAATGTTTGTTACTTCTTATGAAACTTCTAAGTTTAGCAAAGTGACTTCTCCAGTTTGCTGGAGATGCAATAAACATGCAAAAGCTGACTGGGGACATATGTTTATGGATTGTAAAAAATGAGTTTAATGGGAATAGGCATATATTTTTCAAGGATTATGGTCTGTTAATTGTTCTTTAACTAGATCAACAATACTAATGAATGTTTCACTTTCCTTATCTGTAAAAAATAAACAACAAAAATGTTTTGAAGTCTCCCTGCAGTAGCTGGAAAATTGGAAATTAGATTCAGTTCCTACATTCAAAGAATTTTTAAGTCTAAAAGCAATGCTATGTAAAACTGAAAAAGAAGTGATAATAATAAGGTCTGTAAATCATACTAAGAATTCTAGTTGTTGAGATAATCCTGTCATTGAAATATCAAGATAATTAATATGCGATATTGAATTTCTTCATTTCTGTGTATATATTGCATATATGTTAAATAAAAATTTTCTTAAAAAAAGTAAATTTACAAAAAACACATTCAAATAATTAAAAAAAAACTTTTGCTTGGCCTCATCCTACTTTATTATTGTTTTCTTTCTAGTTATTTGCTCCCAGTATCTGGTTCCCTTGCTGTTTTTCCAGTAAATTCCAGCCTCCTGTCTATTTTCTATACCTCTACTTGTAGTTGCCTGCATTGGTTTAGTTAACTGAATATTTTCTGCTACTTTATGAATATAATACTCTGCATGGTGACTGTTATTGTCCTTAAGGACTTGCATACAAAATCCTACACACTATTTCTTGAACTCCACACTCTCATTTCAATATCACATCTTTCCACTTCAATTTATACCATTTTGCTTGGGTTATGTATATTAGCCTTAACCGTGTAGCTCCAAAATATCCCTACAAATCAGGTAATCCTAAACCATTTTCTTCTATGGTGAGAATCAACTTATCTCACTTATCTCTTGCCCTCTTCCCTTCTCACAAAAAATCATTCAGCTCTATTAATTATCATATCCACCTTCTCTTCTGGTTGATAAAAATATGTTTAACCTGTGTATAAAGCCAAGGGGGTAAAAAATTTTCACTGCTTGCATCTTCACATCCATAAACAAGCAATCCCAGGTTCTCAACTTTTGTATTACTAGCTGCCAAAACAAAATCTTCTTAATCCAAACACCTAAATACTTCAGCTCATCATGCCCTCCTAAATATAAACAATAGTGAATCAATTCTTGAGTGGATACAGAGTGTACCACTATAGCTTTTGTTTTATCTTCATTAATTTTGTATCTGTGAATGTGTCTCAAAATGTTCCACAGGACAAAAAATGTCCTTTTCTAGATGTTTCAAGCACAGAACAATATCTGTAAGAAAAGCTACCTTTTCTTGATGATCATAATATTTTTATACTTGAATTTGTGAGTCCCTTATTTTCAGTGTCAATGGCTCTAAATATAGACCATATAACAAATGGGAAGGACGACATCCTGCCAGCCATCTTACAAGTCTTGAGCCTGTTTGTTGTTTGCTGCCACTCAGGGAATCCCCAGCATGGAAGTGAGAACCAACCAGAAAGGGCTTGCATCCAGGCAGTAATAAAGACATTTTTGCGCTGTTTCACTCACCAGTCTGAGCAATGAAAGCATTTCTGTTTCAGGTCCCAACCCTGCCACCCCTTTGGTGACTGATGCTGATGCACATGGCACCAAAGGTACCTGTAATGCCACCCATGCAACAGACTTCTCTCACCAGCTTGCTATTGATGACTACTGTTAAGGGTTTGATAAGGCAAGCCCATGATCCCATTTAACATATGCAACTTTGACACCTGTAGGCTTCCACTTGCAATACAGCATGATAGCCAGCCAAACAACGACTCCCCTTTGCTCCAGGGAAGGACAGCCAGTGCTAGCCATTAACTTCTCCCCTCCTCCACCTAGCTCTTCCAGCACTAGAGAGTCAAATTTGATTCCTCTGGAATACAGTCAAGGCTTTAACCTTTAAACTACACACTTGGAAATACTTTTTAAATACCTTATAAACTAAACTGCTGTCCACACACAAAACGTGTGCTTTATGGTGTTAATAATGAGTGATCTAGAAAATGAACAACTTTCACTCAAGAAACAGCACAATGGATTAAGGCTACTAGCTGTTAACAAGATGTTTCCTGCAGCTAAGTGTTCAATTCCCTCAGCCTCTATCCGCCAATTTACAACTCGCAAGTCATGTAACTAGAGAGTCCTCTGGGGTAACTGGGAAACAAGTCAGGCTCCTAAATGGTTTCCTGCACCACATGTCTAGTAAATACCTGAAAAACTATTATGACAGCTCAGCTCCAACAAAGAACCTTTATACACATTACACAGAATGGAGTCAGACAGGAACCACTGTGTAGTCATGGCAGTCTCAGAATGCCTAAACTCATGTTCCAGGCCAGTCAAAAAAGAAAAATGTCTCTAAAATATTCTTGAGCCTAGGATGCTGCAAGCCTTAAGAATTTGTACTGCACAGGGTACTAAAGAGACTGGCCTGTAGTAAATGTATGGGGTACACCAGTTTTTCTACAGTAGTATCTGTATCTCTCCAGACAGATGTGACAACTGGAACACTCATAGAGATACCTGTCATCCAGCATACAAAGCATCCTCCAAGCCACTACTGATGGATTTATTACACATCAGCAAATCAAACAACATCAGAAAATATTCATCCTCGGGATCTAAACCTATTCAACAACATCAAGAGAACAGTTTGGTGGAACGGGTATATCTCGTAGAGGAAACTGCTTCTCTAGAATAGACTCCCCATCCATATTCAAGCATAATCTAGATGGATGAGAAACAGAATATTTACCTCACAACTGTCCCCTGTACTACTAATGGACACAGGCAGCTCCTAAATGCTTTATCCCATGCATAGGTCCCTTCAAATGATCTATGGTATGATTCAGTTAATATATAGTAAACACTGGAGCAAAACAAACTGTTTAAAACAAAAATGGCCAAGCAGTTATAAAGACTGCAACTCCTTTCGTCTGTTAGTAAACACACTTCTTCAGAAGAACCAGTTAATATATAATTATGGACCATGAGATGGGTAAGGCTAATCTGTAACCACATGGATAGGTTATTTTGTGCATAAAAAGGACAACTGGTTAGCCTTAAAATGATCCACAAGGGCAGCTAGCTTAGTACTTACCTATGAACCTAAGAGTCTGGCATGATTACTAGTATGCAAGATGCAAGTTTCAATAGCTCTGGATGCTTTGAAGGCTTTGGACAGTACTTCTCACTCACTTCCTTTCTAAAAGACCTGGAAGCCAATGTGACCCTGTGGCATAGAGGGATAAAGCCCTCACTGAGCCCAAGATGACCAGTGTTTGACTAATGACAAAGGCAGTGGTGGGGCCACAGGGGAAGAACAGGAGTGAGTGGCAAACTCTGGCTAACACATATGGAAAAATAGTGGCAGCACAGGCTCACTGCAGTAATAAAGCAGTGTTATGAGTCAGGTGAGCTCTGTGCTGCATTGGCAGTGGGCTGCTTGGTAGGGAGGTTACTAATGAGTGAAAGCATGCATGCATCTTCTGAAGGCATTGACCACAGCACTTGCAATGCTACTGTGGGGGTGCTGGTAATTAAGGCTCACTCTCCAGCAGCAGTGCGACACATCAGTGTTCTCAAATTTCTCACTGGCCCCACACGTGGATCGGGTTGAACCGAAGTTAATGAGGAGAGCAGTCTGATATAGGCGATGGTCAGCTCTACAGAGAAGGAAAAAAAAAAAAAAGACCTGGAAGCCAAAGCCTTCCTTTCTGAATTCAGACTAGAGACTTTGGCCTGAGGAAGCCTTTTATGTGAAAGTGCTTGCCATTGATCATCATGATGCTATCCTATTTGTGAAGTCTCTGTTTTGTTTTAATAAAACCTATTCACATTTTATCGTATCATCTGAGGATTATTTTGGATGTTCGGAAGTTTGGAACAAACACCTTGGTTTTATAACTGAATTGCATTTATTGAACTGTATCCATTTTCAGCCCTTACATCTCCGTTGTTTCTGCATATATATATATATATATATATATATACCTGCACAGCTATTTTATTCTTCATATATATATATATATGTGTGTGTGTCTGTGTATACACACACATACATACATACATACATATACATATATATATATATATATACACAGACAGACACACACACACACACAGACACACACACACCCTTTAGGTTAAGTACGTAGCTGAAAAAGGCCTTATGGTTATCCTTGGTTGTACTTGCTAAGTTTCTCTCAAAGGAGCCCTTGGAGGATTTGACAAGTTGCCTTATTTGTCTGTTGAAGCTGAGGAGGATGCTTTTCCCTTGTTGTGGCCTTGCCTTTGTATACTTGGACAGCAACTTTTGCATTTATTGTACAGTCTGTTGATGCTGGATGTCCACCATGGCAGCTTGTTTTTACTTGAGGCTCTGGCTTTGACTCTTTCTGGTACAGCAAAGTTTATACACTTATGCAAGTGATTGTACAGGGCTTTAATGTAAGCTTTGGAGTAGTTACCACTTTCAGCTTGGGGTGGAGCTTAGAATGCATTTATACCTTCACATAGGAGGGTACAGTTTGCCTTGGTGAAGTTTGTTAGCCTGATTTCACCCTTTGTGAGTTCTGGTATTGGTGCCAGCTTGAAGGTGATTGACTTGTGGTCATTTTTAACTAATGAGAGTCCGACAGTTGCAGCAGTGCATATGTTTGACATGTTGGTGAGGACCACATCCAGAATGTTTGTTCCCCTTGTCAGGGTACGGACAACTGGCTCCAGGGCATTTGAATTAAAGTCAAGCTAGCGAGTTAGGGCTAGTGTAGGTTCCCCAACTGATGGTGGGATAACTGAAATCCCCCATAACTAGTGTGTTCAGTATAATTTGGACTGTCTCCAGTTTTCTAAAATAGGCTTCATGGCCATCGTAAGCCATGGAGGGGGAATCTATAACTGGCTAGGATTTGAACTGGGTCTTACCCACTGTAACCTGGATCTACAGTAACTCCATTAAGTTGTCCAGTCTAATTAGAAGGGAGACAAATGTATCTAATATGGATTGAAACACCGCCTTCTTTGTTTTTCAAAAGTTCATTTTGTAGTCTAAAGGTGTGGAAGGCACTGTAGCCTTGGAAGGCCGGGGTACTCTCTGGGCTTTGAACCAGATTTCTGTGACTGCACAGACATCTACATCTTCTAGTGAAAGACGTCTTCCAAGAAATGCAGTTTTTGGTTTAAGCTCCTAGCAGTTAGCAGCATTACCCTTATTTTATTCTGATTGGTTAATTTCACATCAGTAATGTTGTTTTCAAGACCTTGCCTAAAAAAGGCACTATGGGGGAGGCAAGAGCCTTTGTCAGTAGCTGAAAACCTAGAGGTGCCTGTTGCAAACCGTCTCTGGCAAAGCAGCGAGGTTTGTCGAACATGGATTCCCAGGCTGACAGGAACTGTATTCCCTTTGAATGACACCAAAAACTGAGCCAATTATTGAAATCCATCATTTCTTATTTATACTGTGGAATCATTCTAGGTGAGGGTAGTAAGCTGCTCAAGGCTAGGGACATACCTGCCTGGGACACATACTCAGAGAGCACAACCATGTCTCTCTTCACATAGTCCAGTGAGGTACGTCTCGGGTCATTTACACCAACTTGAACTATGACAAAGTCATAACGGTAGTTGTTGCTGAGAGACCTGAGTATATGCGTGATCTGACGAATCCTGGCACTGGCAGCTGACAGTGACTTACTCCTTGTCCAACCTACTGAGTGGAACATCAATGTGTCTCACTACTGAGTCTCCAATGATAAGAAAATTTGTTTTTTGAGTATTACACCTTACTGGCTTGGTGGGTGAGACACTGGTGTTGCTACGTGTCATAGGTGTTGTGGGGACTGTGTTAGTTGTATCAGTCTTGTGTTTTGTAGGTCTCTGGTGTTTTGTTAAGTTTTTTGAGAGAACCTCTGCATATGTGGATTTATGTGTTTGATGCATACTATTTGTATTAGTAGAGGGACTATCAGCATACGTAGTGGTGGGTGAGTTGACAACCTTCTCTGTGTTACTGTTTTGAGTGAGAGAGAGCATGGATTCTAGACTCTTGGTGTAAATACATCTCTCGCACACTGTACTAGAGTATGTTATTAGTAGAGGGTTGTCTGTGTACATGAGGCAATTGCTACTCTGCCTCAAGAGGCCCAAGTCAACAAGGTTGGTGAGAGAAACAAGGGTAGTCCAACTGTCCATAATGCTACATTGAAGACTGTTGTCACTAGGGGATGGCTATTCAGAATCAATCATGGAGGAGCTCAGTGGATGAACACTTCTGCCTGGGTTTAGGAAAAACATGTTGAATTTCTCTGTACAGCTTTGTTGCACAACTCCGAGGCAGTGCTGCACTATGTGCAAACAAGCAGAAACCTGCTCAAAAGAACGGCCTAAATACCAGAAGTTAAGAACTCTAATGCAGCTAGACTTCATTCCAAACCTTCTGAAAATCTGCTCCATTAAACAAGTAACTGTTCTTGCTTCTGGTTTATTGCCATTTTAAATCTTCTGACACCCGACTGCACTAATACTAGATTAATTATTTTGTTATTATTCAAAATAATAGTTTTAAGTCTCCTTATGTCCACTGTATTTTCTTTTAATTGGACAAGTGTAATCTAGGGAGTTGTGGCAAACAGAATGTAATCATACATTTTCTTTACTTTTCTATTTCTGGGTTATATCTGAAATCACATATTTTTTCACTTTTCTATTTCTGGGTTTCTGCAGGATCCAAAATAACTTCTCAGCATACTTGTGGTGTGTGCGCATATGAATGCAGCCACTGGCAAAGGAGTTCTCCTTTCTCAACTTGAATATGGGCTCCCAATGTTTGCTTCTGTCTCCAGGAAAAACACTGTCACAATACAGACTATCTCTAACAGCATCTGTCAATTCATTACAAACACATCCCTCTGTGTACATCACTGTTATTATTGTAGAAAAAGCCAAATGGCTATCCATAAAACAAATATCTAACCTACTTTTAGGATCCCAACTCTACAAACTAGTCCAGCTCTGCACATTTACTCCCCCTGCAGCTAGACTTCACAAAAAACAAACAAAAAAAAAACTCCTTATACAACCTGAGACACTACTCATAAGCCAAATCAACTCTCATTACCCCTAGAACCAAACTCTACTGCATTGCACATGCTTTCTCTTCTCAAGCACCTACTCTTTGGCAAGCTCTCCTCATCAACAATAACAAAATAAGCACTTACTCCAAACTCAGAATACAACTCAAAAAACACTTCATCCAAGCCAAATGCTCTTGTTTCAACACAGGACATATCACCTGACCTATCTCTTTTCAGAGTCACTTATCCTCTCTCAAGATTCACTGAATATTGACCCACTTTAGAAACTAATATATGTATATATTGTACATTGCACTGTGCTATTCACTGGAATGCATAAACAAAGTTTTTTTTTTCTATTTTATTAGTCTGAATTATTCTGTTATTGCTTATACTTCTGTTTTTTGTTTGCGAAATGTTTTGCATTTCACCTGGGCTGAGTCTGAAGTTGGTCAATATTGATCAGTGCACTACCCCAGTAAACAAAAACATTACGCGCGCGCACACACACACACACACACACACACACACACACACACACACACACACAGCAGCCCCATATATAATAGCTGTACACCTAGTTGTAAAGACCATTATTCTTCTTTGGCCCATTTTTCACATCTGTTAACCATCCAAGTGTGAGACAATACTACTATATTATGAAGCTCTAGCAGCATTTATTAACAAGAGCACTTTATGAATGCAGCACTGCTGGGTGCTTTCTTCAGTTCTTTTAGTAAGAGCTGTACATGAAACTGAGTGCAAAGGAATGTAGGAAATATTAAAAAAAAAAATACAATTCCGTAAGCACACCATAACAATATATACCTAATAACAAATAGGTTATTTCACTATAACAATACAGGGTACTTTTGCGTTATCGGGGCAACAAGCAAAATGTCCGCTTGGTGTGCTGCTTATTTTTTCTGGGGTTTAACTTTGTGTTCTTCCTCATGCTAGTATTCATCTTCTGGCAACTCATCAGTGGTGACTTGATTCTTTGGTTCTGCTTTGATTTTTGGCATGGTTGTCACCGCTGTACTGATGTTTCCTCGCAACTCACCACTGCTTAATTTCGGATGGTTTTGTGCTTTTCAGTCTGGATTTGTTGTCAGACTGTTACTGATTTGTGGCCAAGTCACTGACGCTTATACAGACAGATGTAGAAATATCCCCTGTAAATTCATAAATAGTGTGTGAATGACAAACGTTATTTTGTGAAAAAGTAAGTGCTCCTCTTTCCGAGCATCAGCTGATTTGTAATGGTCAGCGTGTTAAGATTTGTAATGCTGGGAGGCATATTTGTCAAAGTGCAGACACTGAGAATGGGGAGATCTGAATTCAGTCCTGCTTCTGGGGTTTCAGAATAACTGCCTTTGTGATCGCTTTTCTTACTAAACTGCTGTGAGTTTATTCCCTTACCAGTCAGCTGATGGTCGGGAAGAGGAGCACTTCCTTACTTTTTTTCAGAAAATAACATTCATTCACCCCATATTAATGAATTAACAGGGTATTTTTCTACAGTGTTACGGCGCATACACAGCCCAGAAGTGAGCCGTGGTAAAAAAAAGGTGGAAAGCCCAGCAATTATTGGTTAAGAAAAACGGGAATCGGTACAAGGAAAGGACTTCATATGACAAAGGTTGGGCTTTTCGGAAATCTGCCACCCTGACAAACCATTTTCATATGTCAGTAACAGCAAGTTGTCTGCATTGCAATTTCAAGGTTAGGTCTATTCATCCACATGCCTTACAGCTGTTGCCCTGATAACGTAAAAGTAGTTGTCTGCATTGCAGTTTCAAGGTTAGGTCTATCCATCCACACACGCCTTACAACTGTTGCCCTGATAACGTAAAAGTAGTTGTCTGCATTGCAATTTCAAGGTTAGGTCTATCCATCCACATGCCTTACAACTGTTGCCCCGATAATGTAAAAGTGCCCAATACAGCATGTGCCTTTGTGTTATCTTTTAACAGTACAAAGATTTAATACTGAAATACAAATATACCAAATACAGCACTACAGTGGTTTAGTGCTTTCATCTTAGATTTAATAAAAGACTGAAACAGAAATTGTGATGAATTTTAAATTCTCTGCCTCAAGTAGAATATTTGAACTTTAGTTTGAATACTGAAGTCAGAGATACTTTCTAGTTTCATAGTCAACTTTCAGTACCAAACTGCATTTGTACAGTATTAAATACTAAATGCAGAGCTAATGACTAATCTCGTCTTTAACATAAAAAGACTGAGTGTTTTATCTCAGGCAAACTCTACATTTTGCTTTCAATTAATAAACATTACTTTCCTTCTGCATAAAGCACACAGTTTTGAATAAAAATTTTTAGAGAGCACTAATAACTACAAATATAATGACTGTGTCCTCACATCTCTGCTTCCCCTGCTGTCTGCTAAAATAAATCTTTACAATGAATCTGCCACCATAACAGAGAAGACAGCTATAGGCTATGTTAAATATTTCACTGATTAAGTAACTTTTGCAGGTCCTGCATGTTATCAACAGACGAGATTACCAACTGTACTAACTGATAAAATGCTATAGGTTTTGTACACATATATACACTTAAGTATGCAAGAGTTACACCATCAAGTCTAAGTGATCCAACCACTCTCTTTCAAAATAATTTTCAAAATCCTTCTTAGTCACCTCTGCTTTACTCCTTCATCCCCATTCCCTATTTTTCCTTTTCTTCACACGACACAAATAAAGCTCAAATATACTGCTCTGTAGTCAGAAAATCCTACATATTTAGTAAAACCTTCAAAGTCTTATTCTGTACATTAAAATATATTTCTGTAGCATTTCCTTTACTGTATTTACCTTCCTTTTGACATACATTTAACAAATTTATCACTTTCAGAACCCTGCTTAACAATTTAGAGCTGACAACTTCTTTAACCTTCGTCACCCACATATATTTCCCTTAACCATGAATTATTTTTTTACTCTGAAAAATGTATTTATCATTTGTTGATCAAGTTGGTCCCACCAGGCTACAGGCCTCTTTTCAGGAAAGACCCAAGGTGGAATTTACACTACTATGGGAAATGTGGCCAAGGAATTAAGCAACTTCCCCTACAATTGGTAGTGGGGGGGGGGGAGTTTGTGTGCTACACATCCTGACTTCAAATTCCTGTTCCATGCGCGAAGGAGGCCCAGAGTAACAGTGAGAAAACATGGCTGCTGAGAGCGAAAGCATTTTGGAAGTAAAGTTTGTTGAAAATGGAGAAAAAAATGGTAGAATCATTACCAGAATGGTTTTCAGGAGATGTGGAAGCAGAGAAAACATTGTTTGCTGATGGTGAGGAGATCGGGAATATGATGGACTAAATGCAGTGCAGAGGTAGAGATGGATTCAAAAGAAAATTTCCAGAAAAACCTATTTGAAGTGGCAGAATCGGCAAGAAAATGTGTTATTTCAACCCTCCAGTTGGAAGGGTTGCAGGATGAGTATCTGGAAGAGCTAATTAACCAGAGTGAGCCAAAAAGTTGAGCTGCTGTACCCTGGAGTGACATTATGGAAAAAATAGAAGGAGAAAAAGATAAGGAAAAAGAGCCAGAGAAGGTTCCAGAAAAAACCCTATGGTCAAACACTTGAAGAAGGAACTAAGGACAAGACATAGATTAAGAAAATAAATACAGCAGTTGTTGTTCGGGAGAGCAGTAAAAAAAGAAAAGGCCTAGACAGACATGAGGTATGGGACAATATTACTGCACCTTTACAAGCAACAGTTAAAGAGGTAAGAGCTTTCATTTTAATTAACAAAGAAACTTTTTGTGACTTGTTTTTTTGAAACTGGTCAGACATGGAAAACGTTTTAGGGACCTATGAAAAAAGAATGCAGACTTTCCATGGTCAGAATATGTGGTGCAAGCCTTTTTTAGGGAAACAAACAAACAAAAAAATTGAGTTCAGTTTAGAACTAAAGTGGAAGCAAAAGAACTGACTGAATATTTGTTAACAATATGTAAAGAAGTGTTGAACACTACTAAAATCTATGACGAAAGAGGATTATGGACTGGGGTTGGGAATGTGGCATAATTTTGAAAATGGCAAATGACAATGTAATATACATACCTAGCATTATTAATGTGTACAGCAATAGAGATTTTTGTAAGGTACAAATGACAACCAAAGACTTGCTATTTTTGTGGAAAAAGTGATCATTTAATTAATGAGTGTGACAAAAAAGATGTTACTTATGCGGTCATACAATGAAATGAGAAGTGAAATGTAAGAAATGTGGAAATACAAGAAAAAGAAAACAAACACGAAAATGAAGATGAAATTATACAAGAAAAAGATTTAGAAAATGTACAAGAGCACACAACACAACAAGAAAAAGACATAGAAATGGTATTTAAATTTATGGGGAAAGACAAAGAGAAGGAAAAAGAAAGAGAAACAGAAGAAACAATTGGAAAAGAATCAGAGTGGCAGATAATAAAAGCAAGAGAAATTCAATAGGAGAGAGGGTTATGGAAAGAAAAGAAAATTTAAAAATGTAATGATTAAAGAAAGGTAAGAAAGGTAAGGGATAAGAAAATTATTTTAATAACTGTTCTGTAAAGCTGAAAATATTAGCTTTGAATGGGAACAGTATGAAGAATATTAAGAGCAGAATTAGTATTTTACAATGGTGTGCTGCACTAGATGCTCAAGCAATAGTGTTACAACACAATAGAATATTAACAGAAGAAGAAAGGGTGTAAACAGAAAAAACTTTGGAATGGTACTGTTAGTTGGAACATAGGCAAAGAAACATGCTCAGGTATATGTATATTATGCCAAGGATATATAAAAATATTAGATATTACAATAGTAGAACTGGGACAAATAGCAGTGGATATAAGATGGAAAAATATGCATACGGACTAATAGCTTTATATGAATATGTAACAGAAAATAAACCATGTTTAAAAGTATACCTAATTATGTCTGTGTTAACATGGATATAATAATGACAAGGGATTTTAATTGTAATTTGAGAAATAAAAAAATAGCTGTGATGTTAATATAATTATTGAAAAGTGGAAATTAAAAATATGTGAAAATAAACACTGGACTTAGAAATTAAATTGGGGAAGAAATTGATTTTTTTAATATCAAATGGTTTAAAAATTACACAAAAAGGAATTAAATATACTGGGTTTTCTGATCATGTGGCAATTTGGATAAGAATTCATGAACATGAGGAGTATATTAAATAGGAAAGAGTAAATGAAAAAGAGAATCAGAAGACAGAAAAGAAATTATATAATTATCAACATAATGGTATGAGAGATTTTTATGAAAACTAGGCAATTTGGTGGATTCAATTTAAAAAGAAATACAAAAATATATTTAGAATGCATAGAAAAAAAGAAAAAATGGAACAATATTAAGTCAAAAATATTTAAATATTTAAGAGAAAAAATGTTTTATGAAAAAGAATTAGACAGCATAAAGTTAATAAATTATTATATAAGCAAAATATTGTTTACAATGAAGAAAAGTAGCAGCATCATACTTATGCAAGAAAGCAAAAGAAGGAAAGATCATGAGAGCATTAAAATAAAGAAGGGAAACAATAAAAAAAACAAGAAGGAATATATGAAATAATTAAAGAATATGTATAAGATTTATATACTAAAAAAGAAATTAACATAGAACAAATTTACAATGGGGAAAATTAAACAAGGAAGATAATGAATATTTAGAGAGAAAAAATAAACATAAATGAGTTGAATGAGATGCTGAAAGGTATTGACATTAATTCAGTTACAGGTTTGTACGGAACTGAATATAGTATGTATAAAGAAATGTATGACTGGCAAAAAAAATGATGTTTGTAGCAGTAATGAATGAGTGGCTAGAAAAAGAAATTAACTAAAAAGAAATCTGTACAGGTGAGAGAATTTTATATTAAAAAAGGTGATAAAGATGAAATAAAAAATGGAGACTAATCTAGACTATACAATTTTCATGAGAAAAGTAGCTAAAATATTACAATGTAAAATAGAATGACTACTTGATCAGAATTTGCTTGGGAAAAAAGGAAAGGGGAATCAATACCTATTGTGGATAATAAGGGAAGTAATTGATATTATTAAGAAAAAAGTGGAAAGAAAAATCATGACAGGGATGTTAGTAAGCCATATGATAATTTTAGAAGCATATAACATAAGTGAAAAAATATTACAAGTAATTAAATCAATATATAAAAAGAATTATGTGAGACTGAATGTAAATGGTTGGATCGGGGATAATCTAAAAATAGTGTGTGGTATAAAACAAGGATGTCCTGCAAGCAGTATGACCTTTGCTATAATGATGAACACAGTACTAATGGAAATTAATAAATTGTCAAGTAAGGGAGGACATACAATGACGGAGGAAATACAGTTGCCAATAATGTATACTTATGCTGATGATATTATAGTAATAGTCAAAATAAAGCCTGGATAGAAAAAAAATTAATGGAAAATTAAGTACAGAGTTGAAGGAAATTGGTTCAAGCATAAAGAGAAAAGTAAAGGATTTAGGTATGAAGGTATTATAGGTGGTGTGGAATATAATGAGAAGAGTGTAGATATTTTAGGAATAGTACTTGGGAGTACAGAATACAGACATGAACAATGGGACAAAATTATTACAGAAATCAAAGACATGATTACATTCTGGAAGACCTATAGGTTTTCATACAAGAAGAAAGCACATTTAATAAACATCATAATAATATGTATAATAGCTTATGTTTACATGATGCCAGTGAAACTTTAAAAATAAATTATGCAGATATTTTTTTCATTTACTTGGGGTTCAAGACTGAACCTGGTCAAGAGCGGAATTTTGCATATGAAAGATGAACAAGGAGGACTGTGGCTAATTAACCAGACAATACACGCAGCCTCTAAGTATGTATAAAGTACTAAAAGGAATCATGAAGAATAATAAAGACTTGACATAAACAATAATGTATTGTGAATATAAAGAATTGTGGGAAAAAATGAAAATGAAAAAATAGGTAAAAGTGTTTTAATGAAGAAATTAAAGAATTTTGCAGCACAACTCTATTGTGGAAATTAAAACATAATGTAATTGAAAAGAATGGTGTGTTAACATTATGAGATCCTTTTATTTGGTGGATCCATGGAAGGAGTTAGGAATAAATAAGAAGAAAGCAATAATGATGAGATAAAAAATTATAAACAAATTAAAGAATGTAATGATTTTTTGGGGAGGTAGTCTATAGGAAAATTACTAGTGGGGGCAAATATGCCATATAAAAGAAAACAGAATAGAATATATAATAATTGTAAGAACTGGAAACTACAGAACATTTTTGTAAATGTGAGAGAATTCAAAAACTGTGGAAAATAAGTATGTAAACATGATTTTATTAAAACTTATTTTAATTTTGAAATGTTAAGAGTATGGGTTGTATGGGACTAGACCACAGAATGAAGCAAAGAAAATGGACAGAATCATATTTTATGTAACCTGGGTCACATAGAATGAAAGACCTAATAAAATGAAATACAATGGACTTTGACAAAAATACTGGACAAAATATGGTTTTGGTTGTGGGTTAAAGAGTTAGGGTGAATACTTACAATAGGAATATCAATTTACTGACTGATGTTAAAATACGTAAATATGTAAAAAATGTGAATTGTACATAAGTATACAAATAAAAAACTCTGTTAGGAATGCACAAGTCCTTTTTACAATGCTCTGGTGGCTGGGAGGATGGGGTGTGACAAGGAGAAGGTGACGGAAGACAAAGAAGTGAACGGCAGTGCTGTGGAGATATTAGTGAAACTGTGGAGGATTCAGAAGTTTTCATCAAAACATGCTTGCTGAAATTGGAAATGAGGAATCAGCAAGTGAGTTTAGTGTTATTATAACCCTCCAGTGGGAAGGGTTACAGGATGATGTACTTTGTTATTGCAAAGTGACCCACAGAATGAAGAGGTATCCAGGGGAGACATTACGGGAATAAAAAATCATAAAGAAAATAGCAGAGTCAATTCTGAAAGTGGCTATGGAATGGAAAATAAATCTTATGCTGAAAAAAATGAAAGAGGGCACAGGGGCAGTAACAGAAAAGAAAAAGGTAGAAGATAACGTAAAGCAGAAGTATATGGTCAGGATTCACAATAAATAAGAAATAGAACTGGACAGGTATGAAGTTTGGGACAACTTAATAGCTTCTGAGTAAAAAAAAAAAGCAAAATGGGTAAGAGCAGTTATTTTTATTAAACAAAGATATTCTGTGACATTTTATTTGAAATTGTTTATGCAAAGGAAAATTTTCTTGGGGAACATGAAAAGAACTGTAATCCTTGAAACTTACATGTAATAAAAACATTTTACAGGGAAACAAAAAAACATTCATATGCAATTTCGAACAGAAGTAAAAATAAACTTTGAAAGGACATTTAAAACATTTATTACAAAGAAGTGCTGGACATGTAAATATTTATGATAAAAAAAGCGGTTTATGGACTGGTAAAGGGGATTGTAGTATTGTGTTAAAGATAGAAAAGGACAAAACTATACATATTCCAAGTATGATAAATGTTAAAGGAAATAAGGGAATGGCAAAATAATGGAGACACCCCAAAACATTTTTTTTGTGGAAAAGGACATTTGATAACTGAAATAAAAAGGAATGTTATACTTGTGCAGAACTGGGTCATGATGTAAAAAATGTGAACAGAAATGTTATATATGTAACAAAATTGGGCATTATGGATGTTGTGGAAAAATACTGAAGTCAACATATTTTGTATTCTGTATTTAAAGGGTTAAGCAGAAAAATGTTCACTGCGTGCAAACTGAAATGTTCTGGAAAATGTTGATCACTGAGGAATGCAGAAGTTAATCTTAAACTGCTGATAAGAAAGTTAATGGTGCAAGAATAACTGTGGTACTGGCTGGTAAAAACAAGTAATCAAACTATCAATTTTAATGAAAGTCCTCTGTGCTACGTGTATGTACGTGCAGGAGGGTCTATATAAGGAGAACTTAAAGTACAAGTAGCCAGACTGCTGGCATACTACTATCATGTAGCAGGTCTCCATGCATGTAAAATAAAGCTGTTTTACTTGCTTACAAGAACTTGGTGTGATTCTTCCAGAATATGTTAGAAGAGTAAAATCTTTCGACAGATGTGTTGTAAAACCGAAACTGATGAGAAAAAAAATGAAAAAAGGGAAAAAAAACAAATAAGAAGAAACATCAGAAGTGGTTGAAGTGGAAGATAAATTAGATAAAAAGACAAAGAAGGAAATACAAACAAGGAAACAGAGGAAGGTTCTGAAACAAGAGACAAGAAAGATATAATTTGAGAAGCAGTACAAGAAAAAAAACTGAATTCTATAGGTAAAAGAAAATTTATAAAAGAAAATGGAAAGTAAATGGATGAAAAATAAAATTATAATTTCTAAAAAGTTAAGAAAAGGGGTGAGCAATTTCAGAGTCCTTTCGGTAAATGTGAATAGTATTCAGAAAGAAAAGCTGTGTAAAATCTTACCATAACCATAGATGTCCTTCTCTTCCATGTTGCAGTAGAAAAATTGTGTAAAATCTTACCATAACCATAGATGTCCTTCTCTTCCATGTTGCAGTATTCTGTACAGATGGGTTTTCTCCTCTTGCTACCTGAAAGTCTGGCCAGTAAATGAAAGATTTCAGTCCTATGCCATCCAAAAGAGGAACTGCCAGACAATAGTAGGGGTAGGTAGGAGGGAAGGAATACTGCAGCATGAAAGAGAAGGACATCTATGGTTATGGTAAGATTTTACACAACTTTTCTGTGTCCTTCTATTCACATGCTGCAGTATTCTGTACAGATGGGTGAGTGCCAAAGCTCAATGTGAGGAAGGGGGAGGTGGCCTAGTAGAATTCTCCAGGAATCCATGAAGGATAGCCCTGGCAAATCCAGCCCTGGACCTGGAAATCTGGTTTATCTTGTAATGTTTTGTAAAGGTGTGCACAGAAGACCAAGTGGCTGCTTCAAGGATAGTGGAAGTGTTCAAGCCTTAGAAGAAGGCTCCAGAAGAGGCCATTGCCCTGGTGGAATGTGCTTTAACATTGCCTTGCAAGAGTTTCCCATGGTGTTTGTAGCAAAAGATAACAGCTCTGGAAATCCTGGCTGAAATGGTTTGCTTTGTTACTGCTTTTCCTAGGGCCCTGGGATGGAATGAGACAAACAGTTGGCCACCCTGTCTAATGGGCCTGGTTTTGTGCAGATAGAATCTGAGCTGTCTGTGCACATCCAAGGAATGTAGTACTCTCTCACTGTCTCCTTGTGGGTTGGGAAAGAAAGTGCGTAGGTGGATGGCTTGGTTTAAAGAAAGGTCATTAACCACCTTGGGCATGAAAGATGGGTTGGTTTCAAGGGTTACCTTATCTCTGTGGAATATGAGAAAGGGTGGAATAGCCATGAGGGTCTGCAACTCAGAATCTGTTCTACCTGAGGTCAAGGCCTCTAGTAGAACAATCTTCCATGTGCAGTGTTTTAGGGAAGCTTTGAATGCTGTCTTAAATGGGGGAAGTGTGAGCTTCTCTAAAACACAGTGCAGATCCCATGGAGGAGGAATGGGCTTCCTTGGTGGCCTGAGATGAATTACCCCTTTAAGGAACAGTTTTGCAGGCAATCTGGAAGCTAGGAGGGGGGGTCCAAAGGGAGGCATGCAGTAATGGCAGACAAATGGGCTTTAATGGACGGGAATGCTAACCCTGACTGTGAAAGTTCACACAGGTAAGACAGTACTAGAGGAGTCTCGCTTTGCAACTGGTCCAACTGCCTTTTAAGACACCATATGGAGAATATTTTCTACTTGGATACGTAAAATCTCCTGGTATTGGGTTTCCTGACTTCCTGCAGGACAAAGAGCACATCCTCATTGTAAAGGTGTTTGAAAGGGATCAGAATCCAATCACACACAGAGTGAGGTGAAGAGATTGTCACTGTGGGTGGATTTGGGTTCCCTTTTCCTGTGTGAGAAGGTCCGCTCTGAGGGGTAACTTGTGGTGATTGCCCTTGGATAATTGCAGGGAGGAGGGGGAACCAATGCTGTCTTGGCCAGTAGGGAGTCACCAGCAATATTTTGGTCTGTCCTGCTGGATCTTCATCAAGACCTTCTGAACAAGAGGGAAGGGGGAAATGCATAGAGAAACATCCCCTTCCAGGAAAGTGAAAAGGCACCTGTTGCTATCGCCAGTGGTTCTGGCTGTCTGTTGCAGAAGGAGGGAAGTTGCCTGTTGATGTCACAGGCAAACAGGTCTATTTGAGGTGTACCCCATCGGTGGACCAGGTCCAGAAAGACATCCCTGTGGAGGATCCATTTGTGGGCCATAGTCATAACCTGCTGAGGGAATCTGCCTGAGAATTCTGTTGGGAAGGTATGTATACTGCCTGTAGAGTAACTCCCTGACTGGTGGTCAATTCCCACACCAGGAGAGCTAGCCTGTAAAGTAAGTAAGATTTGGTTCCCCATTGCTTGTTGAGATACCATAGCAATGTGGTATTGTCTGTATAAAGCTTCAGGGGTCCCCGTTGAAGTCTGGGTTGGAAGGCCCGCAGGGCCAATAGTATTGCCCTCATTTCCCTCACAATGATGTGCTCTTTCCTGTGTGGTACTGCCACACTCCCTGCACTTTTAGGTGTCCCAGAGTCACTCCCCAACCAAGGTTTGAGGTATCTGTGTACATAATCTGTTTTGGTTGAGAGAGTTGGAGTGGAAGACCCAAAATGAGCTTCACCTGATTCAGCCACTAATGTATCTCCTGCTTGAGACAGGGCAGGAGGGGTACCCTGTACTCTAGGGGGTGGGAATGTTGCATCCAAACAGACCTGAGGTACCACTGCAGTTTCCTCATGTGAAGTCTTGCTAAAAGCAGCATAGGTATAGTGGAAGCCATGTAGCCCAGGAGCCTGAGGTACTGCCTTGCAGACATTTCTATAGTATGAAGAACCAAAAGCAGATAACGTGTCAAGCTTTCCACCTTTTGAGGAGGAAGATCGACTTTCATGATGTCTGTTCGAATCTGCACCCCAGAAAGACTATGTCTGGTGTAGAGTCCAGCTGGAATTTTGGTTAATTGATCTTAAAACCTAGGGACTGTAGGAGTGCAATGGTTTTGTGTAACTGTAGCAGGAGGGATTGCTTGCAGTCTACCTGAATGAGGTCATCCAAGTACAAAAATATTTGGATCCCTTGTGTCCTGCAGAAGGCAATCACTGGTGCCAGACATTTGGTGAAGACTCTGGGTGCAGTGGAAAGCCCAAAGGGTAAGGCACAGAAATGAAAGTGAGTGGAGGCCACTGAGAATCTCAGGTACCTCCTGAAGCTGGGCCTTATAGGGATGTGGAGATAGGCATCCTTGATGTCCAAGGTGGCCATGAACTCTTGGGGGAGGAGAAATGGAAATAGAGTTGGCAATGTAAGCATCCTGAAAGTGAGTACACGAAGGAAGAGGTTCAGATGTGAGAGGTCTAGACTTGGCCTCCAGCATCCGTTTTTTCTTAGAACTAGAAAAATACTGGAGTAAAAGCCTTTTCCCATAGCAGACTGTGGGACCAGTTGGATGGTACCTTGAGTCATAAGGTTGTCTAGCACTGGTTTTAAGAGGGGAAGTTGTTCTTTTGGGGGCTGAGGAATTCCCTTTCTCTTTGGTGGAATGATCCAGGTCATGAAGTACCTGTGCTCTATTACTGAAAGAACCCACTTGTCTGAAGTGACGAGTCTCCACACTTGGAGACAGTGAGAGAGTCATATGCAGAGAGGGACAGAGGGAGAGGATGGGGTGGTTCAAGGCTGGCAAGTAGTCACACACTACCTGCCATGTCTTGAAAGGGTGTCCTCTGGCTGGAAGATGGTGTGGCCCTAGCAGGAGTGGATTGCTTTCTTAGGTCTAGAAGAGGGAGCAGGCCCTGAGTGCTTTCAGATGAACTGAGTTTTTGAAGGGTAATTCCTTTGAAACTTTGGAATTGAAGATACAAATAGATGCTTTAAATCTTGCATCTCTTTCCCCTTTTGTTGCAAGGACTTGAATAAATTTGCAACTTTTTCTCCAAATAGGGCTGAGTTGTCCAAAGGAGCATCTACCACCTTAGCTCTAAAATCATCTGGTAGGGGCTAAAGGCGTAACCAGGAATACCTTCTTAGGGCAGATGCTGATGGTGCTGACCTGGATGAGGCCTCACCAGCATCACAGCTGCACTTGACAGAGTGCCTGGTAACCTGACAAGTCAGGGAAACAAGGGAGGACAGTTGAGCTTTGGCTGCTGAGTCTGGGAAGTCAGACGGTTGTTTGGAAATTTTCTCCAAAAGGGCTACAGCATATTTAGACGTGTGTCTAGTAATTGATTGCTGTGAAAGCCAGAGTTGCAGATGTGTACATCTTCTTCCCAAATGCTCTAAGGCTTTGCTGTCCTTGTCCCATGGCTTTGCTGTCCTTGTCAGCAGACCGAAGGCAGTAAAGGCCAGTAGTTTTGAAGCCTTGTCAGTAGAGATAGAAATTGTGGCTAGGTCTGCAGCTGGGCATTCTACTAGAAATGTTGCTGTCTCAGGGACTTTATAAAACCTATCAGGTCTGTGTGGAGCTGGGGGTTGGGAGTCTCGGTTCAAGAATGCTGCAGAAAAAGGATCCAGAAAAGCTGGAAGCATGGGAGGAACAGATGTAGGAGCTGCGGAGTCCATCTGGATGAGGTCATAATACTTATTTTGTACCTCAGTCATCTCAGATGAGTCCCACTTAAAATGTTCCCTCATTTTTGCTACAGTTTTGATGTTCTGCTGGGGAATCTGCATCACCAGATTTTTCCCCTGGGGAACCACAAGGTGGGAAGGGAGTTGAGATGTGTAGGAGAGAGAGTCTTCAGAAGAAGAATCACAGTACTGTTCCTCTTCCACCTGTGAGGGTTCTGAGGCCTGAGGCCTAGGGCTCAGAATTGGAGGAGGGAATGTGGAAGCCCCAAGTGCAGTATATCGCATAGCCCTAAAAGCATTAAATAGGCTTTGACAGAAAGTTTGCCAATCCGATTGACTTTCTGTAACAGGGGACACATGCTTCCTCTTCTCCTTCTTTTTAGGAGAAGATCTAGCAAGCATCTGAACAGAGGAAGGCCTAGGGTCGGATGACTGCAAAGGAATGGCGGGATCAGACTGGCCTGCCGAGAGCCCCGGTTCTCCCTCGGCGGAGACCGATGGCTGCAAAGCCTCTGTGGATGTGCTTTCTGTGCAGGATTCTTTGGCTTCTGAAGAGTTACCAGCTATATCTAGGGTGGCGGAGCCCAAATATTCAACCAGGCTGGCTTCACCCACAGGCTGAGCGTTGGTGAAGGCGCAGTGACAGTAGCAGGCCATGCGGTCGTGGTCTTGTCCTTCATTTTTGGCGGTTCAGCAGGCAAGTTGGAAGAACCATCCATACCTAGCGTTAACTGTTTAAATCATTCGTTCTCTAAATATAAGTTGAGTGTGTGGAGTTGGCTACATAAAATTTTGAGAACAAAAGGCTAGCAGACAGGGGAGGCCTTGTAGTATTGTGATTTACCTAAACAAAACAGGCAAAGATCGCGGGCATCTTTGTGTGGTATCTGATGGCCACACTTACACTTTCCCTTTCTGGATGACATGAACAAGTATTACAAAACAATGACTGAAAAGAAGGTTCCCCAACAGGATACTTACCTGAGTTCTTGAGAATCCAACAGCCGGGAAGGCAGGAACACCTGACGTTCGACTGCCGGCTGAGAAGTTCTGAGGTCTGGTGCATGCAGACGTCACTTTTATGGCCTATGCTCTGCTGGCCACGCACCATACCGTGACTGAAATCTTTTGTATACTGGCCGGACATTCACGTAGCAAGAGGAGAAAACTCATCTGTACAGAATATTGCAACATGTGAACAGGAGGACATCATAGTGAGAAGGATAGGAGTTTTGAAATGTAATAAATATGATGTAAATGTAGTTATATTAGAAGATACAAGATTTTAACGAGTAAAAAAAAGATTATAAATAAAAAAATTATTGGGGGGCAATTTGGAATTCAGGAAATGGCCAGTGTTCTGGTATAGCTGTGTATTGCAGAAATTCATCAAAATATTAGCTATACTTTTAGTAAGAATGGGAAGATTAACTACTGTATATTTAAGATGGAAAGGGCAAGTATATAGAATTACAGCATTACATGCTTATGTTACTTGTGAAGAAAGAGAAAATTTATTTCACCAGAATCCAGACAATGTAGTAATAAACATGAATATTATAGTGACAGCAGAGTTTAATTGTAATTTAATAGGTAAGTGTAAAAAGAAAGAAAATGATGTAAGAAAAATGTCACAAGTTATGAGATGAGGTAAATTAATTACTTGCAATAAAAATTCCTGGACTTACAGAAGGGGTAATTACAGAACAGAAAGAGATTACTTTATACTATCAGACAGACTATTCATAAGAGAAGCAGAGAAAATTGAAACAGGATTTTCTGATCATCATATGGATAGAAATAAAGAAAAACGAGGAGTATAAACAAACAGGAAAAGGAATGAAAAGGCTAAATGAGAAAACATGGGGGTGAAGAAAGATGGAGATTAATAATACAGTTATGGAAAGATCATAATGTAAGAGCATATTATAAAACTGGTCTGAATGGTGGATGATTTTTACAGTAAAATATAAAAAAGTTTCTTACAGTGGCAGTACAATGTGAGAAAAGTAGAAAAAGAAAACTACAGGAGAATATATAAAGCTGCATTAGAAGATTTACAAAAAAATGATATTTTGATAAAGAAAAATAATTGTATAGAAAAAAATCAAGAAAACATTAATGCATTATTATTCAATCAAATATATTTATTACAATAAAAAAGAGAAGACTTGTCAGCATGTTTAAGTAGATCAGTACAGAAAGACAGTAGTGTAATGAGAGACTGGGGTGTCACTTCAGTAGTGACAGTCATCTCGAGCCAAGGTTTACACTACCAGGTGGCTAGCCCTGTCGCGGTAGTTCATTCGGGCCACTCGCTTTCATACACACTCTCACCTATGGCCAATTTAGAGTATCCAATCCACCTACTGCATGTCTTTGGAGTGTGGGAGGAAACCGGAGCAGCCGGAGGAAACAATCCACTTGACTGTAGGGAGGAGAGGCACACTCCGCACAGAAGGCACCCCAGCCAAGAAATGAACAGGAGAATCTCTTACTGTGAGGTGACAATGCTAACTGCTGCATCACAGCGGCCACCCCAGACAACATACAAGAAATGTTTAAGGAAAAAAAGAAGAAATTGAAAATAATATGGAAAGTAAAAAAAAAGTATGAGCAAGAAAATAAAGAATTTGAAAAGGAGATTTCTTTATATGACTTAAAAAAAAGTATTAGAACAAGTAAATACAGACTTGGCTGCAGGACCAGATGGAATAGGATAGGGAATGTACAAAAATATAATGGATGGCAAAAACAAAATATTTTTTCATGGTTTTAAATGACTGACTAAATAAAGTTTTCATGTATAAAGAATTACGTTTGTAAAACTTATTTGGAAGAAAGAAGAAAAAAATCAATTAAAAAGCTGGAGCCTGGCAGTACTGAATAATAATGACTATAAGCTATTTATGAAAATAATACAGAAGACATTTAAAATTAAGTGGGAAAGTGTTATGGAGAACCAGGGGAAGGGATGTCAAGAATTATTAATGACATGAGAAAGATTGCAGATGACATTATAAATAGAAGAGAAAAAGCTGAACTTATGATAGGGTATCTTGACATAGCATTTGATAGAAGAGGACATAAAATTTTATGGGTAATAAAATAATATATTAAAAGTGAGAAATATTGAAAATTATTTATGTCCACATACAGTAATCATAAAGTTAAAATTCTAGTAAATGGTTGGTTAAGAAATACATATGAGGAAGGGTATATGACAGGGATGTCCAATGATCTTTTTTTTTTTTTTATTTTTAGTTATGCATGTGACTGTAAGAGAAATAAATTGTAAAATGAAGGAGGCTGGGTACATAATGCCTGAAGGATTAATAATTCCAGTTTTGTTAACTTATGCAGATATTATAGTAATTGCAGAGAATAAGAAATGGATAAAAAAGTAATATTTTGTCTAAATGAGTGTTTAGAAGCAAAATATATGACTCTAAATAAAGAGAAAAGTAAAGGATTAGGTGAAGTGGTTAATACAGGGGGAATATATTTTAGAATGAATTGCATTTCTGTGTTAAGTACAACATTTGGGAATAAGAATGTAAGCAGAATTCAATGGAAAACAAATAACAGAATTCAAAGAAATTTGTTCTTTCTGGAAAACATATAGGTTACCTTCTAGGGAAAAGGTATACTTAGTTCCGTATTTATGGAAAAATAGCATATTTAGCAAGTGTATTTATTTTGCCAACAGTATTTGAAAAATCTCTGCAGACATTTTTTTTTTCATTTATAAGGGATAGTAGATGGAATCTGGTAAAAAGAGGAGTTTTGTATTTAAAAAGGAGGAAGAAGGCTTAGGGTTAATTAACCCAGTTGTATACACAGCTTCACTGAATTTATATAAAGTGTTAAAGTGGATAAATAAAATGAGAGATTAGTTGCAAAAAATGTTTACAAGCTAGCATGACAAATGTTGGGGTATGGTAAAATTGAATAAAATAGAAAAAGAATGTAGAAATAAAGAGATAAAATGCTATCAAGAACAAATATTAATGTGTGAAATACAAACTGATGAAATAGAAGAGGAAATAAAAGTATGGTATAAGAATATAATGATACAATATTTTTATCTTAAACCATGGGAAATATAGCAGAAGAAAAAAATGTAAGTTATAAAAATAAAATAGAAATGGTGTAATAAATGTAGAATATCAAGATTTTATGTGGAGAGTGGAAATACATAAACTACTAGTGAAAGAACGCATGCCATATAAAAAGGGAACTGAAAGTATATGTTTACATTGAGGGAACAGGAAAGTACTGAGCATGTTTTTTGAAATGTAAGAGAGTAGTAAATTATGGGAAAAGTTATGCAAAGAATTTTTTTGGAAATATAAAAGAAGTGGTGAAGATAAATATAGACATGACAAGAAATGAATAATATAAGAAAAGAAGTAAAGAATATGCTAAAATAGATACAATGTTTTATATTACATTGGTTATAAGGAATGAAAGGATAAAAGAAAATATCTTTAATGGAAAATGTGGCAACAATACTGAGTAAACTCAGATGGTGGTTATGGAAAAAAGGAATGGGGGTCTAAAGAGGATGATAACTTGGTGTACTAAATCAGATAATTATGAATGCATAGTAGTAAAGGAAGCAAATGGGAAATTGTTCATTTGTAAATATTTTTTGAAAATAATGTTTCTGAAAGAAGGATCTCTACTCTTTTCGATGGGTGCCATGGAATTTTTTACATCCAATTGAACCATCACCAACTCAGATAGATGGGGCCTTAGTTTATCATCTGTAGGATGACACACACAGTAGCACCCCCTTATTCTGCACTGCAGTGTCAGCAATCCATCTACCTGGTCTTTTGTACACAGCCAATATCTTGAAGCAACAAAAAATCCAATATTTGCTTATTTAGCCAATGTACAACAGTGTATCTTCTTATAGAACTTGTTACACAATTCACATTCATTTTTTTTTGCACCTCCGGATGACCCCACTTGATAACTCCTCTACCTGTAATCAGTTTCCCATCTGTTCAATGTTGCAGGAGCCATGCCATTCACAGGGCTAGGTAAGCGGGGGGGGGTCCTACAGTCAATCTTTTCATTCAAGGGTAGCATAATCAGGCTATCTGATCTCCTGTGACAAGCCGGGTGAAGCAGACAGCTTACTGGTTCTGTGGTGTACCCTACCTATCCAACTGTGGAGCTCATTCATCCCTTCTATCTGCTCCTTTAGCTCCACTGCATGCTGCCTTCTGCAGGAAGCATGTGTTCACTTTAACTGGCTCAAGCATTTGAACAATGGTAGTGTATGCTTCAGAGGCATGAACTCTACGAGTAAAAGACATATTTCCTCTTGTTGTCACCCAAGCATGAGTCACAGGAACCCTCCTCCCCCAGAATGGGCAAGCTGACCAGGGGTGCTCACTCCCTTCCTCCTCTACCTAGTTCTTCCAGTGCCCAAGCCACTAATCAGGCTTGCATTGTCTGGGTCATAGTCAGGGCTTTATCCCACACAGACGCATCAGAGTTAAGATTTTCATGTCAAACCCCACTATGCTTTTTGTTTTGTTTATAACTTTTTCTTCCTCTAATTTTCTTCACTTCATTTTGTCACTTTAAGAGAACCTTCCTCTTGGTCAGAAAACTCCTCCTTTTTTCATTTTTCAAATCACACCTCCAAACTTAGTGTAGTATACTTATTTAAAAGTTTGAAACAGAGAAACAGTGTTCTGTTCCATCCTCTTAACCAACTTCTAAAATTCACTGTATTGTCAGTCTCACAGGAGCATTTACCTTTCTTTTTCCATTCCACCATTAGAAGTAGTTTGAATTCCTGCTTCATTCTCCCATTTTTATTCAATATGTTCTATGATAATACATTAGTTATCTTTGTGTAATGCTGTACACTTAATTTGTTCAGCTTCTAACAGTAAAAGAAAACCCATCCAAAAAAATGGCCCACCTGTTTACATTTAATATATTACATTACACAATTTCTTTGCTAATGATTTTTTTCCTCATGTCATACATCTGCAGTTTTAGAGCATTTTATGAAGTGCCACACTTCCACACAAAAGTAGCAGCCCTAAGGCTAATCACAGTAAGATACCACACCTTTCATCCCAGGGATTATTAATATATTTGCAAGTGTAATAAAGTTTAATTTTTCATGGACAAGTCAGAAATTACTGTCTAAAACACAGTCTAAAATTCATGTGTGTCCAAGACTTTCCTGATGGCAAAATTTTTTTCCCATAATATTTTGTTTTATTTTTATTTGTTAACCAGGGTTCCGCACTGACACATTTGGACCACTTTCAGGTTTGCACTGGGGAAAACAGATATATTTCAAATGAATTCAAATATTAAGAAAACACAGCAAATAAGTAAGCAGGTAAATAAAGCAATTTGGGCAATTCTGTTACAATTCATTTAATAGCATATATTTTAGCCTGGAAAGCAGTTAAAGTTTGTTTTAATAATTCCCAAGTCACATTTGCAGACCTGAAAAGTAAAATCAACCTTGGTGTTTGCTTACCCCAAATGTGCCTGCTTGCCATTTGTTAACCGGGTTAGCCCAGCTGAGCCATTGGTCCATTTTTAGTGGAGACCCGAGGAGAAAAGCTCCAGGAATATACAAACTTTAGTATAATGATTACAATACAGTAAAATGTAAGAAATTAACAAAAAAGATGATGCGAGATGCATAAAGATAACAAAGCCCTGTAGAGTATACAGTAGAGGCACAAATGAATCCAAGTATTTACAAAATAAAGTTTTAACAACTTAATTCAATTATCATGTTCTAGTCTAAAATTACTGCTAATTATTAAATGAAACATTGGCCTTTAGAGGATATTCTTTGCATGAAAGAGTAAAATCTTACATAAGACTGACAGGTTGAAACACAGAATTGGAGAAGTAAAGGCAAGAACAGGTGCTAGAGTTCATGGAGGATTATGGCAAGAACAGGTTCTTCAGTTCAGGAGGTAGTTTTTAACTTCAGTTTTGAAGCAGAGATATATATCTAGAAGGTTCTGGAGAAGTTATGGCAAACATATGAAGTCTAAAATTTACCAAGGGTGATTCACCATCATTACAAAAACTGCAACTTCAATTTCCTAAAATCACATTATAAACATGTTCTCTGCCTAGCTTTACTATTGCCCAAACTTGTAGAGCAAGTACTCCCAACAGCATCAGGTACTTTGTTAACTGGGTGGAAGCAATGACCCAAAGGCCATTTTCAGTCACCACCTGGCTTCAAGAGAGAAGAGTAATATATGAATAGAATACAATATTTACATAAAAATAAAGTAAATCAAAATACAAGTGTTCAAAATACAACAAAATGCCAGGATGCAAAACAAGGCATACAACAGAGTACAGTTATGAAATAAAAATGATCTATAAATAACATAATATATATCATACATAGTACACAGACACTGTACTGACACACAGAAATAAGTGAATGATGTATGAAATGATGTATAATGCATAGGTGTAGATTAACACAGCATGTTTATGGTGGAAATTATATATATATATAAAAATGCACGTCAAGGAAATTACAGCATGTCTGGGTTTAACTACCCTGGAAATGAAAGGCATACAAACTATAATCAAGTTACCTTGAGTCTCTGACAAAATTATATTTGTTTTTGGAGAGAATTAATTATTTTAGTTCTAGAGGTGATTGCTTTCTACTGAATTCCACAGGTAGGTGAATCTCGCTGTCAGCTGCTAAATTACTAAATACTTTTTTTCTCCTATGATTGATTTGAATGGAGTGGTCTTTTTAGAGACAGTACTTTGTCATTAGTTCTTCTAAAAAGAGATTGACAGTGGTTTTAAGCCAGTGATGGGCATATGAGCTGAATGACTAATTTGTGCAGAAATCTGAAGAAAAGCAGCATGGCACAAGCCGTTATCAGAGGCCAGTTAGCCTATTCAAAGAGGATCTGGGTTCAGCTAGAAATATAAAGCAATATACCGTGTTTACTTCAAACAAGTCATGTCACATTACCATGCCACTGTAAAAGAAAATGCAGCAGATTCCATTTTGGCTTCAAATTCTCTCTCTTCCACCTCGGTTCTAAAGCCGATGCCAACACTGCTGTATAGGTAGAGTGTAATTCTTGGATTGTCATTTTAGAACTACAGGAATGTCCCTCTCACTTTGGCTTACTCATCTTCCTCATACCAGAGCCAAATTTTACTGTGACTAATCATTTCCATTTGTAACTTCACTCACTCCATATCATTATTCATAGGGTCACAGGTAGTTACTAGGCATGCAGTCCAGCAGAACATAAAGGAGGCTTGCTCCATTTTCCAACTATGCCAAAGCACTGTCTGGTTAAGTGATTTACTCAGAGTCACTCACCAGGCAAATGAAGACTGACAGCATCAAACTCCAGACTACCAGAAACCGCTGATTAACGGCTTATAGCCTTACCCCTCTGTGCTGCAAAAAGCACAGGTGTCTACTGCTTAACACAGTAAATTTGCCATCTGATCATCCAACATCCATCCAGGCTGCACCTCCATAATAATTACATCTGCTTGTATAGCATCCTGCTTATCCATAATATGTATGTGAGTTACAGCACTCTGTCTTACAGCATGCGGTTCTCTGTTCATTGTCACTCTCCAACATATTTTCTGCCATCCTGGTATTTCCCTCATTTCCCCCACAGGAAAATTTCCAAAGTGCCCCCTTCAAAAAGCAGAGAGGAATTTTTCCCAGTGTCTTAGCAAAATCTCCTTTAGTCAGCATGAATTCAATATTTGCTTTCCTGTGAAACTACGTCAGGCCTATTTAGACTAAACTGGTCAATAAATACATACATATAAGTACTAGTCATGTACTCTGGGTTTAGTCCAAAGTACTGCCCTCCAGGAAATAACTATGAATGAATTAAAAGTTGTAGTTTAAGAAAAGGGAAAATTTAAAACTTTTATACTTACACCAGCAGGGTGGAAATTTTTAACTGCCAAATAATAATACAGTTATTATATATTAGCAGTCACATAGGGTGTAAAATTACAGCTATCACTAAGGACAGAGACAAAGGGCAAAGGCAAATGACGTTAAGCACATCAGCAGGAATGACTGAATATCAAATGCAGTGCATACGGGTGAGAACATATCCTTTGTTTGGAGATGGAGAATTCACATTTGTTATAGACTGCATCATTCTGCTGATGGCTGGGATGCACACATGCAATATAAACGTACAGTTCTCAAATGGTTGGCCACATTTTGCACTACTCAGTTTCCTCTATGTGTGCATGTGTATGTGTGTGTATTTGGCTCTATATTACTTCATTGAAAAGTCATTTCAACGAAGGTGACTTTATCAACCTCAAATCAGTGAAATTAATTTCCATGAATGAACCCATTGAAAAAAAATTCACCAGGGAAAGTAATCACCTGGCTAAAACCACATCAGAATACAAACTGCAGTACATCAAACCCAAAATAAATATAAAACAAGTGCACTTTTTTTATATTTATTGTAACACAATTATTTTTTCTCCTAATTAGAACGACAACGCTTATCTGCCTAAGTCTTATATATTGTAATAGAGGAAAAGCAAAGGAGTTTGAATTTTTTATTTCAATAACATTTTTAACGTACTTGAACATCTGAAGATTATTTTTTCTTCGGACTGATTTAGAAGTGAGAGTTTTGTTGCATCATACTTCACAGAAATAAAACGATCTAACACCTGAATATTGGGAACTGAAGATTCATCCCACTTAATTTGTGTTAACTTGTTGTGCAGGCTAGCCTTAATAACGCTGCTGGTTTCGCTATTAATTCAGGTTTGGTTAGTTGGTTCTATCTGCACCAAGGGTATTCAGACCTCTGACACCAGTTTTTGGCTCACTGCACTTTAGGGTGTTTTACAGGTGCACACTATCTTAAGTTTAATAAGCTTAACAAAATTCACAATTCCTATATTTTGTTCCTGCAAGCAAATGACCATTTCAGAAAATTAGTTTTAATCTTTTCTCAACTTAAAGGTAAATGGTGCAATAATGAAATAATATGTTTAAAGTACTTAATGAATTTACTTTTTTATTTTAGAACAAGCAATAATGGGACTGTTGTCTAAAGCACTACCATTTATGCCAACCCAGACACTCCTCTCCTAACTGCAAATACTTTTAACTCTTTTTTTTCCGAAACTATTCAATCCCTAGCTAGACAAATGAATACCAACAACTACTACCCCCCAAACAACCCAACTAACTCTTCTTACAACTTCTCTCTAAAACCTATATCTACTTCTTACATCTATAGACTCATTCACAAACTGAAACCCTGTACTCCTTCAGCTGATAAGCTCCCCTCACTTTTTCTCCAAAAAGCAGCCAAAGAAATTGCATACCCTATATCCATACTCATAAACAGAACTATCCAAGAGAGATCCATCCCAGATATCTGGAAAGTCTCTCATATTATTCCACTACATAAAGGCGGCAACTCTATTGACTACTCCAACTATAGACCAATTGCTCTCCTTTCACCCTTAGCAAAAAGTATGGAGAAATGCATTCACCAGCAACTAGTACAATATCTATCTCTTCACAACATTATAGCACCCTGTCAGCATGGCTTTAGACCTCATCACAGCACCACCACTGCCCTTCTTTCTTTTATAGATACTATCAACAAAAATCGCAACAATAATCTTCTCTCTTCTGCTCTTTTCATTGATCTCTCAAAAGCGTTCGACATGGTCAATCACGGTCTCTTAACTAACATTCTTGAATCTCTCTCACTTGATAAACTAGCTATTAAATGGTTTAGATCATATCTTAGCAACAGACAGCAAGCAGTCATATGGGAAAACCATATCTCTTCTCTTTTGCCAATTTCCATCGGAGTTCCTCAGGGCTCCATTCTTGGTCCCCTTCTCTTCTCCCTCTTCATCAATGATCTTCATTCTGCTATCCCACAAGCAACATGCATTCAATATGCAGACGATTCGACCCTCATTTGTTCTGCTCCATCCACCACAGAACTGATCTCACTTACCCAAAACATATTTAATACGGTTGAAACATGGTTCTCTAGACGGTTCCTCCTACTTAATGCCAAAAAACAAAACTTCTCCTTTTCACCCCCACCACTGCATTCCCCATTACATTTCTCCATCTCCTCAAACACTAACACTATCATCACTTCTGACTCTACAACAAAACTGCTAGGTGTAACTATCGACAATAATCTCTCCTTCGATCAACACATTAATTACACCATCAAATTAGTTAACAGAAAAATAGGATCCCTTTATCGAATTAAACCTTTTCTAACCCCAGCAACTAGAACCAAAATAGCCCAATCCCATCTCTTATCTACACTACTATATGCCTCCTCTATTTATACCAACCTTAAGAAAAGCAATCTAGCTAAATTAGCAACCTGTTACAACAATATTGCCTGCTTCGCCACTGGTAACCCCTTCAGAACCCACCATTGTCTTAACTTAAGACTTCTAGGCTGGCTTGAATTCCAAAACTACTTGCTTATCCCTCAACTCTCTACTGCCCATAGTATACTTTATCAACCTGACAACACCCCTATTCTTTCTCAACTGATAATCCCCTATAACAATCTCAACTCCCTACGCTCTTCTCATAAAGTAATGGCCAAAGCAATTAAGTCAAACAACTTTGCTGGTGACTGTCTTTTCACTAATACAGCAGGTAGAAACTGGAATCTTCTACCTAGTGACATAACTCTGACTACATCTTTGCCTCTTTTCAAACAGAAAATTAAACTGTACTTCCAAAACCACTGGCTCTGTTCCTGCAGCACACCTGACTAATTTATCTTATTTATTACTCTCTTTACTCCTCTACTCCTTTCCTCTCCACTCCAACTCCTGTTTCTGATCCTACCACTATTAGAATTAAATGTATTATACATTCTTATGTAAAATTGTTGGAACTAAAGAACAGTATATTTCTTTTTTTTTCAGAAAACTTGTTACATTACTGTTGAATATCCTTTTTGCAGTGTTATTAATCTTTAAGCTGTATTTTTTTTTGGCAATATATTTCAATATATAGTATGTAATGTACTAGTAGAAAGTGGAGCTTTTCTCCTCGGGCCTCTGCTGAAAATAGACTTGTTATCCAGCCAGACTAGCCCGGTCAACAAATGTAAAATAAAAATAATAAATAAATTATGGCAACTGCTGCTGCTGCTTTTGGTGGTTGGTGGCATTACCTGAAGTCTAAACAAAAGGAGAATTCTAGAAAAATCTTCCTAAATGTTGAGCAAGACAAATTACAATGTACACAAATAGGTATGTTTCTTTTTAAAAGTAGTCAGTAATGGTTACTTGCAGAGAAGTATAATCAA
The DNA here is from genome assembly GCF_019279795.1 of Protopterus annectens. Classification (NCBI taxonomy): domain Eukaryota; kingdom Metazoa; phylum Chordata; order Ceratodontiformes; family Protopteridae; genus Protopterus; species Protopterus annectens. The sequence continues at coordinate 1,404,390,574 of NC_056741.1, forward strand.
TAATCAGTTGCCGAGCAATATATAACCAATCAAAATTGATGCAGGTAAGCACTTTAAAAGTACAATATGAAACTGTTTTTGAATAACAACGTTACATTTACTCCATATTTTAAGTCAAAGAAAGAATAAATGAAGCAATTTAAAGAAACTTTCATATTCTGTATTCTAGCAGTTTATATGTTTGTAAATCACTGTCACATTTGTTCAATATAATGTGATTTAAGTAAAAACTGTAAAAGGAGAAACAATTTAAAATAGCATTCTCAAAAACACCTCCTGATATTAATGAATACAATACAGTTTGCCAGAGCAGAACTTCCATCAACTTCATGCATACGGCTCAACCTCTTAACACAAGAAATTTGGACAAAGCAAAAGTACTAGAGGGGACAAAGGCTCAAAAATAGGTACAGATTTTAAGTATTACTCTTATAAACTTAAAAGGCTGCTAGAATAGCAGGTCTTGCATTGACACAGATTTTCATGAAAATCCAATGCCTGTCAATTTGCAGTGAATTAAATTCTCATTGATTTGCCATTAAAAAAATGTGGCTTTTATGAGAAACAGACAAAAAATATGAGGCAAAAATCTGGATATTCTGTGAAAATCTGGACAGGTGAATGACTTCCATTACCACATGAGAATAGTCAGTTCTCCCTGAAGCAAAGTGGACAATAAATGATAAAAAGCCACTCAAGGAGGGTCCTATGGCTGATCAACTGATATAGTAAAAAATGCCCATTTACATTTCTTCCATGTGCCTGGAATAGTTACACTGGTGACCCCACTTTAATGAGCAGACCTAGATGTAAACAAACAGAAATATAAAATCCCTTCAATGGCAGTATATCTCAGGGAACCAAATCATTTTTAATGAAAAAAGCTTCAATGTACCACTCCAGCCCTCCATTAAATATCTGCTATTATTTCTTAACTGAAAGTGAATGTATCCCCCATGTCTCTATAATACTTACATACACACAAGCACTCTATTCCTCTCTCTCCCTCCCACCCATTGTTTCCCAGAATAAGAGACGTGCATTTAAACTAATCGTTACTGCACCTAAATATACATCTACCTATATTTTTCCCAATCCATGACACACAGAATGTTTAAAAAAAAAAAACAGAACTGACAGTGTAGCACTTAGCCAGCACTACTCACTTCTAAATACCCCCTGTTAAGATGCTTTGAAAGTGCAGATCTATAAGCAGTAATACATTTAACAGAATGACAATTATAGGGAGAGAAACATCAGTTTAGGAAACTGGTTTCTCTGATGTAGTACTTCTATTTCCTGACATGTGCTTGTTCAGTATCTGCACAAACTGCTTTTGATGAACAGAAAGAGATATCGTACCTCTCAATCTTGCCCATAGTCACAGAAAAATGAATGCGAATCACATATGGTTTGTGGTTGGGCAGGGAACACATAATGTGAGAGTGTTCGATCTCGCCGTTTGTTCTTACACCTGGGTTCGGAGCCGATCCTCGGCTCCGTGTCGGCCGCCTGCAAGCTCTGCATCGAGAAGAAGCTCGAGACCAACCTAACTCCCATAATCCCCCTCTGCCTTTACCTCAGATCTAGTTTGCCGCTGCAGCGTTCGCATCACTTGATCGAGCTCGAGCACCTAAAGCTAAGATTTAAATATTTTTCTTGTATTTCTTGAAATTATTTTTTCTCTAAACCATTGTTTATTGACTGTGTGTGAGTGTGATACTGTCTCGAGGTTTTTCTCGGTTCCAGTTAAAGTTATTTAACTTTATTAGAGTTTCCCTCGGGCCTATCCCACCCTTTACAGGACTTGACTACCGGATAGACACTGTTACTGGATTTGACAATTTTACCGGATTGGACATTCATACTGGACTTGACTTTTACTTTTTGCTATCCCTATTATTAGCTTACTAAGGTGTCTGAGAAAGCTAAGTCTGGGTTTAAACGTTGCCAGTGTGGGCAAAAGATGTCAGTCACTGACAATCATAGTTCCTGCGTCTACTGTCTTGGCCCTCTCCATCTGCAAGAAGACTGTTCTATTTGTCATTCTTTCAGTGGGAGGGTCATGACAGATAGGCGCAGGAAACTCATGGATAGGGGTTTGTTAAAACCTACTTTTCAAGAGGCTCTGGATGCTTCAGACCAGGCATCCAAATCCTCGAAGGAATCAAAGACGTCGGAGCCCAGGTCATCGGCTCCGAGCTCTTCAGTTAAAGTTCGATCACCGGTTCCACAGACTTCGGGACCGAGTGTTCAACTGTTGTCAGTTTCTGAGCCTCGAGTCTTGGAACCGGTGATGGAGCTCCCTCCCCCGACACTGTTGAGGTCAGCCCCGTCTTCGATTCCTTCGACGCGTTCTTCCAGACCCCTCTCCGACACCGATGTAGACCGCGTGGTGCAGAAGTTAATGGAGAATACGGCCTTATCCAAACTCATATCGGTCTCCTCTCAGTTGGTGTCGAGACTCGAAGGCCTTCCCTTATCTCCATCTGTTCCTCCTCCGAGACCTGTCCAGTCTTCGGAGCCGGAAGGAGCTGATCTCCTGATTGTGGAGCCCTCGGTGCCAGAACCGTCCTTTTCTCGGTCGGCTCCGTTCACCTCGACTCCGTCGGATCCGGTACCGGAGTCTCGGAGCCAAGATCCATCCTTGGTTCCGGGACCGAGAGTCGGACCGATGTTTCGTTCCGACGCCCTCTCGGGCCTCGGCTCGGATCGACTCGGTTCCGTCCTCGGGTCGATGCCGGTGCCTGTTTCGGGGATTCTTCCCATTTCTTCGGAACCGGGAGATACCTCGACTCGGGACCCGGGGGCCTTCGATCTCATGAGGAAGGTGTTGTCTACCCAGACAATCACATCAGCAGAAACAGCTTCTCCTCCCCTTAAAGGACGGTTATCCTCCTCTGCACCCACGGCTACATCTAAGCGTAGAGCACCTGTGTCTCAGCCACCCCTGGAGGGTGTCCCCTCTTCCTCAGAGGCTTCTTCGGATGCTCCCCCAAAGAAGTCCCTAGGAAAAGATTGTGTAAGAGGAGACACTTAGATTCTCCACAAGAGTCTTTGACATCGGACACTGACTTGGATGAGTCAGAAGGGTCCCCAAAGTCACCCACAGAAGATGTCTCTTTTTCCGACATCTTGGAGATCCTAAAGCAGAGAGGTGATTGGCAATCCCTCCCCCCTTCTGAGGATGAGTCAGTCTTGCTGAAGGCATTTGGTGCTCGCCCTTCCTCCTCCTGGGTCACTCCGCCCTTCGATGAGTTAATGGAGCTGATTGCTCGAAGGGCGTGGGAGACGCCTGACACGGTGGAGCCAGTCCCTAGAAAGCCTAATAAGTATATTACTGCACCCCAAGACAAGGCTTATCTAACAAAGGGAGTTCCAGTGGACGCTATGGTGGTGGCAGCGGCCACGAAAAAGGAGATGTCGGAATCTTCCTCATCTGTCCATCCCCCTAACAGAGATTCTAGGACTATGGACAGGTACGGGAAGCGCATTTTTAGTTCAGCGGCTTTTTCTATGTGTTCCCTGAACTATTTGACCCACTTCACACGACTACAGAGGGATCTAATCAAAGAGTTGGGAGATACCCTCCAGGGTACTACAGATGTTGCTGTTTCAGAGAAAGTTACAGCACAGCTCAATACCCTTACATCCATTGTAAACTCGTCCATGAGGCTGATCTCTTACGCAGCCGAAGGGTCGAGTAGGGCAGCAGCTTCAGCGATTGCTCTTCGTAGACAATCCTGGATGCGCTTATGTTCATTTGCGAAAGCCTTCAAGTCTTCCTTTACTAATGCCCCATTTGACAGTGCCACTCTCTTTGGCCCCAAAGTAAAGGAGACCCTTACCCGGTGTGAGCAGGAGGGAAAGACTCTGTCTGCTGTCGGAGTCCGTTTTTCCATCCCATCCAGACCGTACCCCAAAGGGCAACGCGGTGGAAAAATGTGGTTTCGAAAACCCCAAGGATCTTTCCCAGGCACACAGGGTGATGCCCCTTCTAGAGGCAGAGGAGGGGGCAGAGGTGGAAGACGCCGCCCTGGCGGCAGAGGGGGTCCGCAAAACCATGGTGACAGGGATACCCTCCCTGGAAAACCTTTCCAGCACTCCTGAGAGGAGGCCCGACTGTCCTGCTCTGGAGGCAGTCGGGGGTCGCTTAGCTTTATACCCTCAGGCCTGGCAAAATCTAACATCAGACAACTGGGTAAAAAGCGTTGTTACCAGAGGCTACAGAATACCCTTCTTATCCCCCCCCCATTCCAAAGAGAAGACTCCCAGATGTGCCGCCCCATCTGCGAGACCCTGCAGCTGTAGAAATTTCAAAGCTGCTAGAAAAAAAGAGTCATCCAACCAGTCCCAGCGGACCAAAAAGGATTCGGAACTTACTCAAGGTTCTTTTTAGTTCCAAAGAAGACAGGGGACTGGAGGCCGATTCTCGACCTAAGCTACCTCAATTCCTTCGTCAAGAAAGAAAAGTTCTGAATGGTCACGCTTCAATCGATCCTTCCATTCTTACAGAAGGATGACTGGATGTGCTCAATAGATCTGAAGGACGCATACTACCACATCAAAATGGCCAGGGCGTCCAGGGATCACTTGCGCTTCCGGCTGGGAGCCAGCCACTTTCAGTTTCGAGCCCTGCCCTTTGGTCTAACCTCAGCCCCCAGGGTTTTCACCAAATGCATGGCAGTGAAGGCGTCTCACCTGAGACGCCTGGGATTCCAGGTGTTTCTGTATCTGGACGACTGGCTCCTTTCTGCCACCATCCAGCGTCAACTGATACAGGCCAGGGATTACACTCTACAGCTTTGTGTTCACCTCGGAATTTCCGTAAATTTCGAAAAATCTTTATTACAGCCATCACAGCGTATCTCATTCATAGGAGCGGAATTGGATACGCATCATTTAATTCTAAGGCTTCCTCTAGAAAGGATAGCCTCACTACAAACCCACATATCTCTTCTTCTGTCATCCAGAAAATTCCCAGCAAGACTGGTTCTGAAGGTTTTGGGTCTCATGGCAGCTTCTCTCATTCCGATACCATTGGGAAGACTGCACATGAGAGTTCTACAATGGCTACTGTTTGCACAATGGTCGTTCCAACAGCTACCTCTAACACACGAAATTCTGATCACAAACACGTGCAAATCACACCTAGCTTGGTGGCTTCAGACTTGCAACCTTTCCAGCGGAAGACCATTTGTGCTACCTACGCCGACAGCTACGGTGACCACGGACGCTTCCCTGACAGGGTGGGGGGCATCTTTCAGGGACAGACAGTCCAAGGCGAATGGACCAATTTAGAGTACAATCTGCACATCAATGTTCTAGAGTTGAGGGCAGTGTTCCTGGCATTGCAACACTTTGCTCCCCTTCTTCCTCTAGGGACTATTGCAGTTCAGACGGACAACATGTCCGTAGTCTGGTACATAAACAAACAAGGGGGAACCAAGTCTTATCAGCTATGCAGAGAGGCCATGAGAATTTGGCAATGGGCGGAGTCCACGGGTCGCTTTCTGATCGCAACGTATATCCCGGGGTCATCCAACGTCATAGCCGACAGGCTGAGCAGAGCAATCCTGCTGCCTCACGAGTGGTCCCTCAAACAATCAGTTGCGAAGAAGATTTTTCGCAAGTGGGGCCAGCCTTCCTGCGACCTCTTTGCATCTCCAATGAACGCCAAATGCAGGAGCTACTTTGCCCTATTACCCCCTCCAGGGGAAGTCCCCAGGGACGCGCTGGTGCACGAATGGCCCCCGGGTCTCCTGTACGCTTTTCCTCCCTTCCCACTGATTGCAAAGTTTCTGCAGAAAGCCAACAACTTGCAAAGGACGATAATCCCCATTGCTCCGTTCTGGCCTCGTCAAATTTGGTTCCCCTTCCTTCTGGCACACCGCATTCGGGGACCCTGGATCCTGGACCCGGAGCCAGATCTGCTGACCCACTCATCAGGGGCTCCCCACCCCTCGCTCGTGTCACTCCATCTAGCAGCTTGGCTGCTCCGCTTCCCTACTTAGCCAGGTCTGATCTTCTACTACCTGCAGTTCAGGATATATTAGTGGCTTCTCATAAAGCTTCCACTACAAAGACCTACACTAGTAAATGGAAGCGTTTTGTGTTCTGGACAAATACACAACATTTGGACCCTGTTACAGCTCCTTTAAACAAGATCTTGCAGTTTTTAACAGAATTGTTCCACCAAGGAGCTTCTCCTGCCACTTTAAGAGTGCAATTGGCTGCTATTTCCAACTTTCATGTGGAAGAGTGTGGGGCACCTATTATGTCTCACAGACTTTGTAAGGCTTTTTTAAAAGGATCTTTCCATATTAGACCACCAGTTAGAACTCCTACATCTCCTTGGAATCTAAACCTGTTTTTATCTAAATTGATGTTACCTCCATTTGAGCCAGCCTCCTCTTGTCCATTGAAGTATTTGTCGTGGAAGACCCTCTTTTTGGTAGCCATTACATCCGCTAGGCGAGTGTTTGAGCTTCAGGCTCTTTCCATTAAACACCCTTATCTGATCTTTCACTCTGACAGAGTATCTCTTCGTACTAATCCATCCTTTCTCCCCAAAGTTTGCTCTATCAATAACATTAATCAATCCATTGAACTGCCTACCTTTTGCAAAAATCACTCCAATAAGTTGGAGTATATGTTACACAAGTTGGATGTGCATAGACAACTTAGATTTTACTTGGATAGAACAAAGGATCACAGGAAATCTGATCAACTTTTTGTAGCTTTTGCTGACAGCAGGAAAGGTATAGCAGTTACTAAACGGACCCTTTCCAAATGGCTAACTGATTGCATTATATTCGTTTATGATTCTTCAGAACAAACTTTACCTGTCAAACCCAAGGGGCATTCTACAAGGTCAGTTTCTACATCCCTGGCTCATGCAGCTCGCTTACCATTAGACACTATTTGTGCAGCTGCCACTTGGTCTAAACCACATACATTCATTTCTCATTACAAGGTAGACAGGGTTTCTAGGGACAGGGCAACCTTTGGTTCCACTGTACTCAAGAACGTTCTCCCGTGAGTTCCTCAGGAACATGGAGCTAGGGACGCTACCCAGGTGTAAGAACAACGGCGAGATCAACACTCTCACATTTAGAAGTTATGTCCTTACCATAACGTTCCATGTGGAGTGTTCATCTCGCCTTTGTTCTTACATTCCCACCCTCCCACCCTCAGGAAGAACGTTCAGTTTGGTGCCTGGTCTGGGTTATTCTGCTTCTGCATGCAGTTGTTGTATTTATATGATGTACAGGTGTATATAAATAGATATAAGTGTTCTTGCATTTATGTAGTTTTTGCATGAGTGTGTTCTCTGTCTGACTGCTGGTTTGCTTGCAAACTAGATCTGAGGTAAAGGCAGAGGGGGATTATGGGAGTTAGGTTGGTCTCGAGCTTCTTCTCGATGCAGAGCTTGCAGGCGGCCGACACGGAGCCGAGGATCGGCTCCGAACCCAGGTGTAAGAACAAAGGCGAGATGAACACTCCACATGGAACATTATGGTAAGGACATAACTTCTAATTTTGTTATGCTAGACTGATAATTTAATTTGACTGTCTGTGGCCATCAGTTGAGATGGCTTGTAGTTCCTGTGCTTCCAGAAGGCTGATAGACTGACGGCTCAAAATTACTTGTTAAAATGAGTGTCAGATAGGAACAATAAGATTTGCTGTAAATTACAATATAGTGAAGTCTGTTAAAACTCCTTTGTTAAAAAAAAGCTTAATTTGTATCTCTCTACAGAGGTTCACATGTACAGTGTGAAGGATATTTCGATAATGAAAAAGATGTCTGTGATGCAAAAATTACAGATGATGGCTTGATGTTTCACAAATTAAATCAAAAGAGCAAGATGATGCACCTAAACAAAATTTGTATGTATGGCATTTGCTCAAAGTTGTTGTTTGTCTTTCGGCTTTTTCCCGGTAAGGGGTCACCACAGCAGAACTTCGGTCTGGTCCGCTAATGATTGGCAGTAGATTTTTACGAAATGCCGAGGTGACAGCTCGACGCCCAACCTTCAAAGAAGGCATGCCCATTTACGCATGCATGTCTTTCGAACGCTACCCAACCGCAGGGAGGACATGCAGACTCCACACAGAAGGCACTCCCAAGCCAAGCCGAGAATCAAATGGGAGAACCTCTTGCTGTGAGGTAACAACGCTACCGCTGTGCATTTGCTGAAAGTGAGGACTTCTATTTACATATCCTTTTATCAAAGAATTGGATATATCCAGCTATATATATGTATATATATATATATATATATATGTGCAGGATACAAGATGCATCAGCTATTTATGGTAAAATTCTCACCTCAGAAAAGACTATGAGTACATATGGTGCTTTAGAAAGTGAAAAAATGCTAGACTTCTTAAGAAAAAGAAGGCATGCTGCACCCGCATTGTTCTTAAAGCAAACAGCGTGTTGCAAGGAACTGTACAATTTGTGGTCACATTGCCACTGAGTGGAAAATAACTGCTGACAGACTGAATAGGGACATTAGGAAACATTTTACAGCTGGATGCTGAAACTGTTAAAGAGTTATCTCATACTTGAATTTAATGAAGCATCTTATGGGTATCACAGTGAAATAATAAAAAAAGGGCAGAAATGGGAGAAGTCTGGGGATGTCGGATCCTTCAATGAGTAGCATCTCCAGCCCTACACCTTTGAAGGAATACGTGGAGGCTGGATAATGCACTGCTCAAAACTTCCCGTCTATCCCTGAATATGACTTCTACTAATGTGTTTTAAGTTCGCTGACAGTTAGGTATGAAGTTTTCCCAGAATGTTGACAATGACTTGGAAATCTGATTACATGCATTAAATGTATTAAAATCATTTACATTCTTGGGCAATGCTTACTACTCAGATTTCCACTTCAGGTTTTCTACTGTTTGTAGAAAAGTAACCTTTGGCAATGTTTTTTTAATTGCAGATTTAACTGCCACTAACAACTCAGAAATGCTAGCTTTTCATTTTGCATCTCTCGAATAGTTTAATTTCCCCTCATCTGTCTATTGATTAACTTGTACTGTTGTATTCATATTACTGGATTAGTGTACATTGCACTACATTGCTGGTTCAAATACTGGGTTAATTATCCATTTGTTGAGGTAAACACTTCCTGCAGAAAGCCAAACTCACAGACTTTCTATGCTACAAGATTCTGACTGGAAGCTACAATACCATATTATGATTTACTGCTGCAGTACCATTTTATGCTGAAACTACTGATGCTTTCAGGAATGACAGTGCAATACTGAGGGGCAGTTTTACAGAACTTAACTATTTATTTATTTGTCTTTGTTTACTGGAAAGGTCTGACTGGGTACTACCCGTTTTCAGCAGAGATCCAGAGAGAAAAGCTCCATTTGCTTACACTAAGTAACTATGTGGCCACACTGCTCACAAAATGCTGTTGCTGCTGTTTGACACTAGAATCATCAGGTGTTTTATAACAGAGAGGTTTAATGCATTTCCAAAATCACAAACCTATTGTACACCTCTTGAAATAAACCTTGTAGCACCCTTTCATTAACAGATACAACCACCAACAAGAACAATTATTCTTTTATCCCAGACTATTTAACTAGTAAAATAAGTAGACACAAAATAAGAATTAGATGAATGTAGGCTTGCTATCACTAATTAGGTAGATGCTTAACAAGTCCATCTTCTAAATTTGATATGGTGTTGCATTTTTCCATTTTCTTAAAGAAAAAGGAGGAGCTGAAAACAAGAAAAAAGAAAGAAATAAAGAATGTTCAGGAGAAATTTTAACATGTCAAGGCACTGTCAAATCAGGCAAGAGCAGAGAAAATGGTGAAGAACACCAGGCAGAGAACAACCCCACAATGCCAGCATGCTGAGAAAGATGCTATGGAGGAAGAAAACAAAACTGTTAAACTTCAAACAAAGAAAATTGGCCTGAAGGACTTGAAATGTATTCAAGAATTACGAAAAGGTGCCTATGGAAAGGTATGCTAACTCCTGATACAATACATGCTTACTGTTTTCCTTAACATAAGATTATCCTTATTCCTGAGTGCGGATTACACACACCTACATGGAACATAATGCTAGTGAGAGTTAGTTACCTCAGTGGGAAAAGAATTACATGAGTTGCCATGATCAATGTCACCGCACACTCCAATAGGTGAACCCGACAGGACATCTCTGCACTTTTCTCTTAATTTACAAAGGGTAAGACCATAGGGCTGCCACATTACTGGTATAATACCCCACACAGTGCATGAGAATTCTATCACTTCTATTTAAGTAAACGTAATGAAGGCATCCAGTAAACACACAAAAGCTTACGATAAGTGGCAGAATTCAGATTCCTGACTGTAGTACTCCAAGCATGGGAATGATACATCTAGTAGGGAAGCTGGTTCAACCAGTTTCTGAAGTCTCCTCCCCACCAGACTTTTTTTTCTGCCATTACTGCCATTTAAGTGAATGAAAATGTACAAACAGGATCGTGTGGTTTCTTTCTTTCAGATTCTGTGGTATGCTGACACCTGCACTAGCATGGCTGCATGGAGTACTGTCATTATATCATGGACTCAGAGAAGTGACTACAAAAAAACATAGTTGTAGAACATGACAAAGGGCCATCTCTGCTTACATTCCGCAGGCTTTAGGGCTGATGCAGATAACACTTACACTTTTTCTATGATGCAATTTCCTTGCTAGGCTCACCATCTGCCATAAAACACAACAGAAAACTATTTACTGTAAACGATATACTAAGCCGCTGTAAATCAAAGTGGTTTGACTTGAAGCAAATGACAAGTAAATAAGGTACTTTTCCGTTAAACCCCTACCACTTCGCACTGCTGTGTTTTGCCGGTATTTCAGTAGTGGACACAAGTTTGTGAGAGAAGTAAATCTGTACAACTGGGAAACAAATTTCCATTCTTATGTTACGTGTAAAGTACCATGTTGTCATTGCAGAAATAGCTGAAGTCCACCATTAAACCTCTACCAGTTGCTGGAGGTTTTCTTTACATATATTTCACCCAGAAACAAGTTACCTTTCTTACCTTATATATAAAGTACCGTACTGTCATAACTGTCATACAATAACGTTTACAGAGGTGGCGTCCAGCTGAGTTGCATTATAGACTGTAAGAGGTGCTAGGTTTGAAATGGGGTCACGCATCTCGACCATTAAATCACTGTCAAACGTCTTTCCATGTAAGTGAGAATTGACCCTGGCTTACATAATTACTTGTAGCTTTTTCCCTTAGTCTTCACCGAAGAAACTGAGAGCTATGTAATTTTACCTTGTCCCTCGTTACTTTTCCAAAAAAAAAAGCAATGGTAGCAACGGTGCATTAACTACGAATTCCGGGAAGTACTTCTTTAAATAAGTGTAGCATGTCAAGTTCACGTGTGATTTGTAGAAAACTCCCTAAGTTTGTAAGTATTTCAGACCTCCCTTCAGCAGATGCAGTTACAAAGAACAACAATGAACACTTCTGTCTTCTCCTTCCTCTACAGTCTTTGCTTTTGTTGTCAGTAGTTTGTCTCCGGGTGGATATCAAAACACTGAAAGATGCATGATCCTGCTTCCAGAGTAAATCTGGGTCGGCCCCCGGTTGATTTCTCGATTAATGTTACCCAAGTAACGTGTGGTAGGGCAGGCACTTACCAAAGTGAACTAAGGGACATTGCTGCTGATTTAGTTGGGCTAAGAGTTGAAGTATTTGTTGTTCAAAAGGGAGCCTTTTCACAATTTTATAACCTGAGACAACTGCACTTAGATACTGGCAAAACACAGCAGCGCGAAGTGGTAGGGGTTTTAACGGAAAAGTAATGTAAATAAAAAATGTTAAGTATTGGCGTTTAACAGTTAATTTCATTGTTTTATATAACAGGCATCAAATGGGCACAACACCATCACTATGGCTGTATACATTTCAAATCAAACAAAAGTTTAGATTACCAACATTATGTTTACAGCGGATAATGGAATTCAGTACTGATCTTACAAAAAATAAGTGTATTACACATGTACAGCATTTGCATTTAGCTTATCTTAGGAATACTGGTGAAGCACAGTTCAGAAACCGATGCCATGATGTCTCACAAGGCACCTCAGCATTGCAGGCGGAGATATCGAGAAACAGTTTAGTACTCTGGGAATTGCAAAAGTGCACTAAACATTTTTGTATCTATGCATCTGACGTTTTACTTGCGAAAATGAAAATCTCGGATGAACTTGTTGCTGTTAAAGTCATACAGAAATGCGATGTTTTAAAGGAAGATATTGTACAATATGTAATGACTGAAAAAAGAGTTTTAACATTAACGAAGAGACACCCATTTCTCACTAAATTCTTCTGCTGCTTCCAGTCAAAGGTATGCTCATAGAACATTTTTTTTTTGAATTTGGACTAATTTATTTGTAATGCTATCCAAAGATGCAAACCTCAACTCATTTTATATGGTATTTTGAAGCAGGTTCCCAGATACATCTGTGGCGTGCCAGCGCAAGCACTATAAAGTTCCACCTAAGAAAGCACAGCATCATGTGATATGTATGACATCAGTGTTAAAGTACACAAGGCAAGCTTTTATATGATCTGTTGTCTGACTAAAAGGAAAGGCCTTAACAGTGCACAGAAGTGTATTTTACTTAAGTAGGGGGGCACAGGACAGTTGGAGAGAAGCACCATCCATACTTCCAATTCCTGTTATAAAGGACTAACACAGTCCTAGGTAACTGACTGTAGACCCTTGAGGTAGTAATTTTAAGTCCTGGGTAACTCTTTCTTCTAGTTGGTACCTACCAGTTGTCAAAGGATATACAGAATGTGCCCTTACAACTTAGTAACACTTGGTGAGCATACAACAGCACTTGCTGCAACCTTTAAGTATTCAAGACAGAGTCCATGTACTGAGGGTGCAGTGTTCAGGATCGTAAACATCTTCTAGACAAGAGTTGCAGAGGGTATTATTAAAAAGCATGACAGAAGAAGTGACCAACAAATCAAATGAGGCATTTGAAGCTGTTGCACTTATGGCAGATATAGCAAAAAAAAAAAAGAGAGAGAGAGAAAACTGCAGAACTGCATGGTTACTACTTCCCAATAGCATGCAGGAAATGATTATACTGGCAAAAATTGTCTGGATTTAGTACAGACAGTGTATGGTCTAGTGAGACAAACATGTTTAATAAAGCTGTGACCAGCTGAATGAGAAACCGTTCTACTTAAGTAAGAAAAAAAACACCTCCCTTTTACTTTCCAATGCAAAGACAAATGGTAATCATTTCTGAAATGTCAGGACTTGCTACAGCGAGTCCTGAAATATGGAGACTGAGTGGCCAAAACATTGGACTTACATAAACTAAGTCCAAGATGCCATTTCTCAAAATATTTCCTTTTCTCCTAGGTATGGCAATTTCTGTCTTGGTATATACAAGCTCAGTGTATGTGACGGGCTTGTTGCACCCTGCAAAAAAAAGTTTTAAGAAGAGTGATTTTCGAGATTTGCTGTTCTGTGTTTTTGGCATCTCTTTTTTTTTTTTTTTTTTTTTTTTTTTTTACGGCTTGTCAGCTCTCAGCATTCCAAGTGCCAACATTTCAATAAGGAGCCAAGATTAATTTCTAAATATGTCAAAAATGCTAAATATCCTTCAGGTCTTGCAAAGATTTTACTCTAAAAGGGAATGTATAACATGTAAAACATGCATCCATTTTACTTTCCTGTCTATGGTAAATACTTGTAGACAAGCAAGTATTAGCCTATTTTCGCCATGACAATGACCAATGGCACAAAGAGACATTACAGTTACTTATAATGCACTGACATTTATGAAAAGGTAGTTAAAATACAGTGATAAGTTCAAGCAGAAAACAGAAACAGAAATATTATAAAATACTTGCAACAACAATGCTCAGGGTTGGGATTATAAAAACACAGGCCAAGTTGTGCAACAGTTAAAAATATAATAGCCCAGAAATAGTACTGATTGAAACAGATCAATATTGTTCAAAAACAGAAAACATCAGCGGCATACATTTCTCTGGGATTATATACACATCAATGAGAAATGTTCTATCAGTTTTAAATGAAACTTGAAATATTTTTTCTTTTTCTAAATAAGCCAGCTCAGGGCTGTTTGAGAAATATCAGACGAGAATTTTTTGTTGACAGATCAAAGGCCTCTAGAGGATTAGGGCTTCTTGGTGTTGGATTCTGAGATGGTAATAGAAAGCTTTTACATTAAACACTTGAGTAATGAGGCAGTAATCCATATGCAATAGTCTAAATGTAATGGATGCAAGCAGCAAGGAATATGTTATCTGTAGCCCTTGGTGACAAGGAAGCACAAAATGGCATACTTCAAACAATACTCATACTGTGTACAGAACCAAGGGTAACCAGTGGGAAGGCATACCCCAATCGGATAAGGAGATTTATTACTATTGTTTTCCTGGTTTAAAACATTAACAAACCAGGCAGTTTACAACAGACAGTGAGCAGTTTAAGGACTTCTATTCACTACAGTCTGTTACAGGTTCATAGGTGTGTACTAGGCCAATGAGCACTAGATCCTTTTTAAGCCTGGTCATGTATCCCTTACCTCTGACAAGTTCTGGTACCCTTGATAATGTACGCATGGGCTTGGGCGGTGAAACATTTATAAGTAGATGCCTGGGAGATAAAACATTTACAGGCTGCCTGTGTCCATTGAAACATAGGTACCAAACCAGGGGTGAACTTTAGGTTCCTTACCCATCTGTCTAATTTGCACATGAAATGGATTAGGGAGGAACTCTGTTTCACATGGATGGGGAGCCTGTTCCAGAGAAGGGGTAGACTCTGGGATACATACCTGTCTCTCCAGAGGGTCTTATTTATATCACAAGCAAGGTTTAAGTCTTCAGAATGGGTAATTCTGGTGGTGTTTGTTTTGAGGATATGCAGGAGGGCCATCAAAGTGGGATCCAATGATGCCTTTTATGTCAAGCATAGATCTCCCCTCAACAGCCTGTAAGAGATAGAACACACTGATAGAGCTTTGAAGTGGTCTGTACAGGAAATGTTATTTATGCCCTGTACTCTTTTACTGTGGTATCTCTCTGTGGAGGTTCCAATTGCTGGATGTGCCGGGTTAGGTGCATACCAACTGGCGCACTGTATTCTTTGATGGGTCTGATGAGTGCAGAACACAGGGAAGTCTTGAGTAGTGCCTGAAACAGACAGATGAACCACCCAAACCCTCAGGTACTTATGCACCTGGACTCGGGTTACAGCAACAGTGCAGGGACAAAATACCTGTAATGCAGGGGTATCTTTAGTCTGTGATGCACAATCGGCACCTTACATGCAGTTTTCACAGTGTTTTTTTTTTGCAGCCAATGATGACAACTGAAGTCCTTTTGTAACTCTTTGCACAGACAGGGCAAACTTAGGCAGTATGCCATCTGTGTAGAATCAACTGAATTAGAGTTTCCAATTATATGAATTTTGTCTAATTCAAATGTTTTTGTCACTGCAAACAGTTTCCATAAATTACCATCCTCACTGATTTCTTGCACATTTAAAAATAAAAATTTATATGAGGAAGTCTTGTAAACGGGAAAGAAAACTAATGCAGTTTTGTTTTCCTTATAATTAAATTCAGGACCACGTCTTTTTTGTTATGGGGTATGTAAAAGGAAGAACTCTGACACTGTATCTTGAGCTGTTTTGATTTGATGAAACATGGTCACAGTTTTATGCACCGGAAATTGTATTAGTGCTCATGTTTCTTCATCAGCATGGTGTGATACACAGGTACTTTATTCATCTCCGTTTTAAAAATGGTGAATGACTCTGAATGACAAGAGTTTGCATATTCTCAGACCATTACTAGCAAATAAACTTTAAGCAGCTGAATGTCACAAATGACTCGTTACCTTTTGGTTACCTTTTAGAGTGCCAGCTTTGAAAGTTAGTGTTTCAATGGCCAGCAGTGTGGGCACCAGTTTGATGGTATAGTACACAGATAATCTAGCTTAGATGTTGTACGCATTGTGGCCTTCCTTTAAACTTCTCTTTTGAATCAGTTTGTTCTCTCTACTTTTCCCCACAGACCTTGTCAAAACAGAAATATATTCTAACTCAAAGCCTCAAAACAGAGGAGTACAAATCCCAGTCCCATCACTAAGACATCAAATTCTGACACCTGCTGTTACACAATTAAACCATGCACCTCTAGCTCTGCTAAACTAAATACATGAAGCCCAAGGTTACTGTACCACTTGTGCAAAAAAGCGGGGCAAGGGAAAAATCCAGGGTACTGCAACTTCAGACATGCATCTTAGGTTTATAAGATGACCTGAACAATTTCTCTTAACTCTCTAAGCTTTGTATCTCTTTTTTTCAGAACTATGCCTGCTAACTATCAAGATATCTGGGCAACAATTTGAAATCTTGGGACATACAATGACTCTCAAAATGCGGAGACTGAATGGCTGAAAGAATATAAGTCAGAGGGTACCATTTCTCTGAATATTCCCTTTTCCCTGAGTTATGGCAGTCTTGGAATTGGTATATACAAGTTGGGGGGTGGCAAGCTTGCTCCCCCACACAGGAGCAATCGGGGGTGGCTTTCCCCTCCCTGGAAAAAGAAGTTTAAAGAGAAGAGCGACTTTCGAAATTCATTTTTCTCCTGTGTTTTCGGACCTTTTTTCCTGCTTGTTGGCACTCAGCACTTCGAGTGCCGATATTTCAATACGGAGCATGACTTCAGCAGATATACTCATTCATATCCCTTCAACACAGTAAGAGCTGGTGACAGTATGGTTGCAACCCAAGCAACTATTATGGATCTTCCATTTTTTTGGCACTAACCCAACATGTCAAAATTTTAGCTCCACTGTTACTAACACAGCATCAGGACATAACTACAAAATGATCCCCCTCCCAGCATTATTTAGACTGTAGTCATAACAGTCCAATATCTGTCTCCTGGATACAAAGATTCTGCAAGTTATATTTTCCAGCTTCCAACATTCCTTTCTGAGGGAGTAAAGGAGAGTTGCAAAAGATTTGTACAAATGTGAACAGGTCTTTAGAAAACTCCCTAAGATATATCCAAAGCCGGTGTCCAGAAAATACAGTTGTGGCTCCAGAAACGTTAGGTGACCAGTTTTGTGACTAAATGGCCTGTGACATTTGAAATGAGATGCAATCTGTTTGTATAGCAGCAAAGTGATTTTTTTTTTTTTATTTCAGCGAAGTTGTAAAAATGTTTCCATTCTTTTTACAGACCCAAAATACAGCACATTTCAGGAGTCCTGAGAGAGTTGGTCACACAATTTAAGTAGCATCAACCAAAATGTTTTACTTATAATCAAAAGGAATTTGCTACATAAAATATACTACCTCAAAATCCCAAACAAGAATGTTGCACAAAGTCTGCAAATTTTTGCAGTGTCATATGGTATATTCCGTGAGCTTATAATTTTGTAATTAAAAACAATGGATTTGGTTAAAAACACTGATGTTACATATTTTTTTTATACTAGCAACATAAAAGTGATACCATTACACTTAATTCTGAAAGATGATCAAAACTGGTTCTTCTGTTTCACACCATAAGCTCCATACCCCCAGAAAAGCACATATTCTGTATAAAAAAACAAGGGTCCAAGCAAATAAAATGATAAACAGAACTTTAATAAATACAGGTTAAGCGCTTTCCTCCCTACCACAAACTTGGGACTTTTTCAGAACAATGTCATACCCAGAATCACTTGCTTAAATACTTAAAAATTACACAATTAGCTATTAAGTAAAGCAATTTAAGATGGCAATTAAAATTAATCTTGTTGTTACCTTTATATTTTCTTAAAGGCCAAAGTACCCCATTTACCTTTACACACAGAAAAATATTCTTTTGTACAATATCAAATACAAACTTAGATATAGATACAAAAAATATATAAGCACATATTATATAAGAATGTATTATATAGCAAATTATGCGAGATAAAAATTCCAGCTTAAAAATACATTTAAAAAAATGTAGAAATTCAAAACCCTCTTCTTTAAAACAGGCAAAATAGACACCAAGTCATTAATACCCAGCGGCAAGTGTGATTTTAACTTAATTATCCAGTAAAATTCCCTAAGTTCAAGAAAAAGTTCCCACCACCCCCCTCTTGAATTCAAAGGTACTAATTGTAAAATACCAAATCTAAATTGTCATTTACAGTAAGACTGATTATGTTAACTCTTTGACCGAGGTTTTTTTCGGATAGCATGAAATATCTTATTTCCTCTAAAAATGAAGTTTTTAAAGCCTATAAAAAGACTTATTTATTGAGTGAAGATGCACTCTTCCAGGGTGCCATTTCTGAACAGCTTTACAACTTTTTAAAAATTGACCATCCATTGATCCCAGTGAACTTTGGCATACCAAAGGTACACCAGATTATTTATGACCCACCTTTTAGGATTATTATCTCAGCCAGTGGTAGTCCCACTCATCCCCTCAGTGTTTGTATTGATAGATTATTTTAAACCCTATTACATACCTTTTGAAGGGCTCATGGGATTTTATTATTTTATTTTTTTTTTTTAACTAAAATCAGTAAAGATTGGTTTTCGGAAGGTTGTAGTTTTTCAACTATCCGTGTAATTGATTTATTCACATCCATACCCCATGAGGAGGGTCTTGGACTTTTTTATGAAGCTATCAGGAATCTTACAGTTTTTATTGATACATTAATTTTATTATGTTAGCCATGGATTTTATACTTAAAATTAATTACTTTATGTTCGAGAGTGAGTTTTATAGACAAATCCATGGTGTGGCAATGAGGGTAAATTCTGCTCCCTTGTACGCTAATATGGTCTTATATTCTTGGGGACTTAAGCAGGTTCTCAATTCAAAATTCTCTTCACAATGGCTATGTTATTTTAGATACCTGAACAATATTCTTGTTTTATGGAGAGAACCATCTAATAAACCCTATTATTTGTGGATTATATGAATAGTTTGTCAATTTTATAAATTTGCCACAACTACTTCTGAACATTCTATTGATTATTTAGATGTCACAATATATAGAGATTATGGTAACCAATCCTTTGGTTCAAAAATATTTAGGAAATCCACTTTTTCTAACAACTATTTAGATTTTAAGAGCTTTCATCTTAAGCACACCAAAAGGAACATTTTTAAAGGGCAATTGGTTAGAGCAGCAAGAATGCGTTCATGTCTCACCACCTTGAATATGGAGATGGAAAAGATTACTAACATGTTTTTAGATAGGGGCTACCCTACTGATTTGCTTAGTAACATAAAAGTGGAAATATTAGTGGGTTGGGGAATGAAATTTAAACCATTATTAGGTGATATCAAGTACTGGGACTTGTGCACCAACAACAACAGACGCCCCGACTGTACCGACAACATGGTTAATCCATATGGTCAAGGGGAGGGGGAGATTAGAAATATTACTTTGAGAAATTGGTTAATTTTTAAAAGTAATTCCAATGCACTGAAGACCTTAGGTATTGAACCCCGTTTTGTATATAAGACCGGAAAGAACTTTAAATATTTGAGAACATCAATTTGCTTCCAATTGACTTTAAGTATTAAGGGCACAACAAAATGTGGGACTTGTAGACAATGTCCATACATTTTGGACAAGGACAGTATGGTTTTAAAAGATGTAGGTTGCACAGTTAAAATGAATAAAGGCAACTGTACTATTAAAGGACTGGTTTATATTGCTGTTTGTGACCAATGTGGTAGTTATTATGTAGAGAAAACAGAAAGGAGACTTAAAAAATAGGATTTACGAGCATTTGTATGCAATTTCTAAAAAGAACATCAATAACTCTCTATTCAAGAATTCTTTACAATGTCCGGGTTTTACAATGTTTAGATTTGGTATTTTAGAATTGGTACCTTTGAATTCAAGAGGAGGATGGTGGGAACCTTTTCTTGAACTTGGGGAATTTTACTGGCTAATTAAGTTAAAATCCCACTTGCCACCGGCTATTAATGACTTGGTTTCTATTTTGCCTGTTTTAAAGAAGAGGGCTTTGAATTTCTAAATTTTTAACTGCATTTTTTAGCTGCATTATTTAGCCGGAATTCTTCTCTTGCATAATTTGCTACAAAATACATTTTTATATAATATGTGCTTATATATTTTTGTATGTACACCTAAGTTTGTATTTGATACTGTACAAAAAAATATTTTTCTGGGTGCAAAGGTAAAAGGGGTACTTTGGCCTTTAAGAAAATATGAAGGTAACAAGAGTCATTTTAATTGACATCTGAAATTGCTTTACTTAATAGATGATTATGTAATTTTTAAGTACTTAAGCAAGGGATTCTGGGTATGAAATTGCTCTGAAGAAGTCCCAAGTTTGTGGTAGGGATGAAAGCGCTTAACCTGTATCCATTAAAGTTCTGTTTATCGTTTTATTAGCTTGGACGCTTGTTTTTTTATACAGAATATGTGCGTTTCTAGGAATATGGAGCTTATGGTGTGAAAATACCAGACAGCCAATTTTGTTCATTTAGTTTATTGGTGGCTCTTTTCCAGTGTTGTTTTGTTATGTAATTCTGAAAGATTTCATACAACAAAGTAGAGAAAACAGAATTCTCTGCTCCAGGAGAAACCATGGTTAATAATGCAAGATTTCATGCCCAGCCACGTCACTTCTTCAGGTGTATGACCAACGGGGCAAATCAACAAAAACACGTAGGTGGCACTCATAAGAAGCCTACTAAATGTAATAATTTACACAGGGGTAGTACACATGTGAATTAAATTTTTAAGAACACAGAACAAAGCCAAACATTCAGAACTGTGTGCTTTACTGCCAATGACATTACTGCTGAAACAAATTCTGTAACTAATAACTTTACTGCCCAAAGACCGAAGACTTCACAACTCACTTCCATTAAACATAACATACTAATGCACCAAGAAAATAATGGTAAGCTACATTTTTCAGTAGATTCTGATAAAAGGGGTAACCACCACAGTTGCTGAAAAAAGAGATGGCCATTTTCTTATCACCTATAATTGGTACTTTTGTCAAACTAAGAAGAATGAGAATTTTATGTTCTTTTGATGCATTACAGCATATTAGAGTTAAAAGACCAGTCTTTACTTTTAAAATAGCAGTAAATTTAAAACTGCAATGTCACTATAAACAAAACTCATGCATTCGAAAATCTACCCACATGTAGAAGAAACGGTACATTCCTGTTCCACAAATGTGTTTTGTTGTTGTTTTATAAGCAGTGCTACTTTACACATCCAATTAACTACATAAAATCTTATTTAAAACAGTGTGCACAGTTTGGCTCATAAAGTACTGTTTGCTTGACTATCTGGTGTTCATGTTGTCTTTCACCTATGCAAAATCAAATAATTGAAAGACTGCAGACACTACAGCACTGCTCAAATGGCAAAGGTATGATCAAAACTAATAAGTTTGAAAGACAAATTACACTGACCAAAACTAATCCTTAATTGTACTGAGTCATTGAGAATATAAAGACAAGTAACAGAGATGGGGACTTGTCTCTAACCACTGATTTATACTCAAAAAAGCCTACCTGAACTGAATGTTTTTTTAGTATAAAATAACCCTTAAAAAAGGTGCAACAAAATTTACCTAAAGAAATCAGTAGTATACAAGTGTGTGTCTATATATATCTATATAGCTGTATATATATATATATATATACATATATATATA
Source organism: Protopterus annectens (assembly GCF_019279795.1). NCBI lineage: Eukaryota > Metazoa > Chordata > Ceratodontiformes > Protopteridae > Protopterus > Protopterus annectens. Next base: position 1,404,412,337 of record NC_056741.1, read on the forward strand.
TATATATATATATATATATATACACACACACACACACACACACACACATAAAACACACACACATTATATATATATATATATATATATATATATATATATATATATATACACACATATTAAATCAATTAATTCCCTCATGTCATTTCCACTATAGAAAATTCCTGCAGTACTGCCTCAACATTTGTTTCTAAATAAACACTTTAACTGCATATTACATGTTATATGGTCGGGCAGCATACTTATGTAGTGAGCAGCCCTAGTGTCTCACAGCAATGGCGTTCTCCAGCACAGTTCTCAGCAGAGACGCCTTCTTTGAACAGTATGCATGAGTTTTCTCTAGGTGTTCCAGTTTCCTTCCACCTCCTAAAGATATGTAGTAGGTTTGTCTGGCAATCTTCCAAACTGTGTATAGGTTTGCATGTACCTAGTGTGCACCCTGTCCAGAATGAGCATCAATGCCTTGCCTCCCCTGTCGGCCAAAAGAAGCTAAGGCATCCCTTTTGTTTTCTGTTCTACTGACTGCTGCTCATTGTCTCACATTCGCTCCTGAGACACTTTCCTTTTGAATGTAGAGTTATCTCTGAAAGTTTCATTTCCAATTGACAAGTGTTTTAGTTATATTATTGTTTGAAAAAATCCCTCTTTCAGTCATTGTGTTACTACAAAGCATTACTGGAAAACAGTAACCTGTCAGTGTGTTCCAGAAGTCACTACTGTACAAGAAGTCTGAAACTAAAATTATAAATCTAAAATTATACCTTGAATTTTTTCTGATATGGCATTTGCAAGGTACTGAAGACTCATGGGAAAAACTTCTACATAACATTTCTGTTAAAAGAGGTCTAAAACATTTTTCAGTGATTGGTGTCAGCATTGTCATATTTAAAATCATACAATTCCAAGATATCTTTCACTATTTAAACTGTACTTCACTCCAAAATATTAATCATGTTTCCTTTCTCATCAATGAAATTTTGGGAAAATAGTATTAGTGCCACAAATACTTTCCTCCCTCAAGTTCAAAAAAGGCATCGCAGGCACTGTTGCAATACCAAAACTGACTCAAAGTTCCAAGCGCAAAAGATGCACATTATAGATCTGCAACATTCTGCAAATTTTTAGACTTTATACTGGGAGCCTGGAAAAGCTACACAAACTGCTACATCTGCAAAGAAAAAAAGAAGTAATGTCTTGCCATAACGTTCCATCTGTGTTGTCGATCTTCACCAATCCTTGACAGTGGGTTTGGTTCCGAACCTTGGAACCAAGACAGCAATTTACTTCAGCTTGTGCTCTCCAAACTGTCAAGCCAGGCTCTACCCATAATGCTCTTCACAAAGATTACCTCAGACAGAGTTTGCCAAGGAGTGTCGGTCAGAAGTGAAAGGTCAAAAATGCGTGATAATTAGATTAATTAAGGCCAAATATGAGTCCCTAAAGGAAATCTAGCCAAGGTCTAAGTTCTGTCTACTAAGAGTGTCAGGATGGGAGACGGAGGGTGGGGATGTCAAGGATTGGTGAAGATCGACAACACAGACGGAACATTATGGTAAGACATAACTTCTTTATCTGATGTTGTCAATCTTTACTCAGTCTTTGACAGTGGGACAGTGTCCCCAGCTACTTTAGCTTCAGGAGGTCTCAAGGAAAAATATTCCTAGGCACCATAGAGCCAAAGGTTGCTCATCACCTTGAGACCTGATCTAATTTGTAATGAGTGATAAAGGTATGATGAGAAGACCAAGTGGCTACTGCACAAATGTCGTCTAAAGAATCTCTGGCATGAAAACCTGCAGAAGTAGCTACTACTATTGTAGAATGGGCTTGAACTGTTTTTGGGAGCTGGAGTCCTTTAGAATGATAAATGAATGGGATGCAGTCTCTAAGCCACTTGGCCAAGGTAATCTTTAAAACTTGGTAACCTAGATGGAGGGAAGGAAATGCCACAAAAAGTTGGTTTGATTTTCTAAATACTTGAGTCCTGTGAAGATAAAAATGTATTTGCCTGTGCACATCAAGAGGATGGACAGCATATTCTCCCTTGTTTGAAAAATATGGGAAAAAGACTGGTAGCTGTAAAGTCTGATTAATATTAGTCTCCGATACTACCTTGGGCAAAAAGGAAGGATTACTTCGAAGCTCAACTCTACCCTTATGAAAAATTAAGTATGGAGGCTGGCACGATAGGGCCTGAAGTTCTGAGACTCTTCTGGCAGAAGTGATAGCTACCAAAATTAAGGTTTTCCAAGACAGATATTTTAAGTCACAAGATGCCAATGGTTGAAAGGGGTTCCGAGTGAGGGCCTGAAGGACCATAGTTAAATCCCAAGGTGGAAGAGGTTCTTTAAATGGAGGTCTTAGCATTGGAAGACATTTTAGGAATGCTTTACACAGTTTATTTGACATCAGAAGAGCACCCTCCAGTCCTGTATGGAAGTCTGAAATTGCAGCTAGATGCACTTTAATTGTTGGCGTACGGGAACCCGACTGGTAAAGTAAAGCTAAAAAATCTAATACCTTGTGGATAGGACTTGAATATGGATCTATTCCATTGTCTGGAGCCCATCTAGCAAATTTCTCCCATTTGCTTTGGTATAATTTCCTTGCAGACGATTTGTGAAGAGTGATAATAATTTGTCGAACAGGTGAGGAAAGAGAAGGATGCCTGGGAATCATTGGGAAAGTACAGTTGTGTACACTTACCATAAATGAAGATGTTCGAGTGTATTCACTGTTGCAGTCATCACAGTTGGGTTATCCCTGCCAGGGTAGCCCTCAGTCGGCCCGAATACCAGAGTCTTAGTATTTCTGTGTCATTTCCCATCGCTCCAGGACTGACGTCAGGTCATCAGCGTTATAAATTAAGGCAGCCGACGCCATTACATCAGTTTTTCTTGCCCTGTCAGGAACCCCCAAGAGGGAACTAGGTTATGGTGGAAGAACACCAACAGTAGAAAGTAAATATCAAAACATCCTTGTAAGGATAGAGAGGGAGAGAGATTGAGAGTGAGACAGAAAGAGCAAGATACAAGGGGGGGGGTGTAGAGGGAGGGAAACCAGGACTACAACAGTGAATACACTCGAACATCTACATTTATGGTAAGTGTACACAACTGTACTATGTTCTTCGTGTTTCACTGTTGCAGTCATCACATCTGGGTTGATTCCCAAAGCTGAAGAAAAGGGTGGAGGCAGTCAAGAAGACTGGGGCTGGCTAGGATGCCCTGCAAGACTGCTGTGCCAAAGCCTGCCCTGGAGTTGGAGAAGATAGGCAGGTGGTAATGCTTGGTGAAGGTATGAACAGATGTCCATGTTGCAGCCTCCAGGATTTCTGTAGCAGAAATGGATGCATGTGCTATCCATTTGGAAATGGTTTGTTTGGATATGGCCTTTCCCCCTGAGCCTGTAGCAAAGCTGACTAACAATTGATCAGTCTTCCTAAATGATTTAGCCCTGTCTAGGTAGAATCTGAGCTGTCTGTGCACATCTAGAGAGTGCAGAATCCTTTTCCCTTGTTTTGTGGGTTAGGGAAAAAGGTGGGCAAATGAATGGATTTGGTTGAGAGCCACAATGGACACCACTTTTGGCATGAAGGATGGGTTAGTCCTGAGGGAGACCCTGTCAGTGTGGAAAATGATGAAGGGCTCTACAGCCATCAGTGCTTGTAGCTCTGATACTATTCTAGCTGAAGTGAGGGCCAGAAGCAAGGCTGTCTTCCAAGAGAGGAACTTTAACTCTGATGATGCTGCTGGTTTAGAGGTGGGCAAGGTGAGTTTTTCCAAAACAAAGTTAAGGTCCCAAGCTGGGGTAGGTGCTCTTCTGGGTGGCCTCAAGTTATCAGCCCCTCTTAGGAGCTGTATGATGACAGGGTGGGAGAAAAGAGGTGGCTCTGTGCTGAAATGAGCAGAGATGGCAGAGGCATGACTTTTAATGGAAGAGAAGGATAGACCCCTGTGTAGTAGGTCAGCCAGGTAATCCAGGATAAGAGGTAGAGAGGGCTGTGCAGTTCTGGCTCCCTTAGCCTGGATCCAGGTGCAAAACCTTTTCCACTTGTCAGCATAAGACTTTCTAGTGCTAGGGCATCAGGCCTCATGAATAACATCTAGAACTTGTTTGCTTAGATTGGCAGATTGTGTAGTGGTCAGGGAATAAGCCAGGCTGCCAGATTGAGGGTCTGCAATTGGGGATGCATGAATTCTCCATTCTTCTGGGTCAGGAGTGTTGGGATCTGAGGGAGATGCCATGATGGCAGTGGTGACAGGTTGTGCAGCAGAGGGTACCAGTGCCGGCATGGCCAGTCTGGGGCAATCAGGATTGTCCTCTGTTTTTCCTTCCTTATTTTGAACAGTACTCTTGTAAAGAGCAGTAGAGGGGGAATGCAGACCGAGAGGTTGACCCACTGTAAAGATAGAGCATCCACTTTCCAGGCCTTGTTGTGCGGTTCCCTGGTGCAGAATTTGTTGAGCTGATGGCTGGAGTGGGAAGCAAAGAGGTCGACCTTCAGGGTACCACATGTCTGGGTTACAAGGGTGAAGGTTCTTTGGTCTAGCTGCCACTCATGTGGGTCCAGAAGATTTCTGCTTAAGTTGTCTGCCAAAGAGTTTAGAGAGCCTGGCAGGAAATGTGCTAGCAGGTGTAGTTGCATGGCTGAGGCTGTGTGCCAAAGGGTCATGGCGTGCCTGCACAGAGGGTACGAGTGAGTCCCTCCCTGCTTGCTGATATACCACATCACAGTGGTGTTTTGTCTGTTTTGATCAGTAGAGGCCCAGGGGGAGAGTAGGGGTCTGATGGCTGTCAGAGCTTGCTAAACAGATAACATCTCTTTTTGGTTGATGTACAGATGTATTTGGTTTGGGCTCCACTGGCCCTGAATGCACCTGCCATCCAGGTCTGCACCCTGGGCATAGTCTAATGCGTCTGAGGTGAGGGTCTGGATGGTGTGGGGTTGTGAGAAGGGTAGTCCCTTGTTGTGGTTGCATACTGCTGCCCACCAAAGGAAATCTCTCCTTAAGCAAGGCATCATTAGTATAAGAGTTTCCAGGTCTTGGGAGTGTTGACACCAAAGACTTTTTAGGTACCATTGTAGTGTCGTCATATGCAGTCTGGCATATGGAATGAGTAGAAGGCAAGAATCCATGAACCCCAGAGCTTGCAGGATTTTCCTTGTGGATAACTGGGGTCTGGTGGCTAGTTGAGAGAAGTAGGTTGTCAGGTAGGTTTATTTTTCTGGTGTAAGGAATGCCATCTGGGATGCCGTGTCCAGGCTTACTCCCAGGAATACAATTTTTTGTCTGTGCACTAGCTTGTATTTCTTTTCAGTGACAGTATACCCCAGGGAAGTCAGTAGGTCCTTCACAAAGGTCAGGTGCTTTAGCAGCTTTTCCTGACTGACAGTCTGAATTAGGCAGTCTAAGTATGAGTAAATTTGAATATTGCTTATTCTGCAAAAAGCAATGGAGGGACCCAGGCTTTTTGTGAAAACTCTGTGCCAGGTGCCCTCTTTTCTGGGTACGAAGAAGAGTCTGGAGTAGAAACCTTGGTCCCCCTGTTCTGCAGGAACATGCTCTATTGCCCTCATCGAGAGCAGGGAAAGGACGTACTTTTTGGCCTCTGCCAGCTGGTCTGGGGAAGATCTGGGAACCCTTTTGGGGTAGGTAGTGTGTGGAAATTAAATTTGCATCCCTGGGACACTATAAGAGCAGGTGGGCAAAGGGAGGGGGGTGGAAGCATGAAGTCATTGTGAGTTCTTCACATGAGGGGGTGGCTTAGCACTCCCTGGTTTTGAAGAGGAGGAACTCTATTGCTTAGATCTCTGCATTCCCTGGAGCTGCTGTCTGGGGGGCCTGCTTCCCCAGGGTCTGAGCTGACCTGGAGGGGGCAGGGAAGGACCAGTGCTTGAGGGGCAATGCCTACTGAACCTCGGTGGCTGGACCTCCAAAAAGCATTTAACTGTCTGCATAGATTTTTATCTTTTTGATCTTTTTTAAGACCTCCTCTGCCTTGGTGCCAAATAAGTTGTCTTTGTGCAGTGGTGCGTCCAATAATTTGGATTTGACATGGTCTGGCAAGGACTGTTCCCCTTTAGCCAAGCATGCCTTCTTAGGACAGAACCAGTGACTGCTGCCCTGCAAGATGCTTCTAGGGCATCAAAACCACATTGTAAGGTGTGCTTAGTTACTTGACTTGCAGAATGCATTAACTTTTGCAACTCTATTTTCTGCACAAGCAGGAAAGTAAGATATTTTTTGTTTGTGGAGATCCATGGTATGTTGCTGATATTTCAGCATATGAAAATGACAATTTAGTGCTCTAACAGCAAGAGTAGCAGAGGTGTATACTTTTTTATCCCATCTGTCTAATGCTTGGGAATCCCTTTCTGAGGGGGTGGGATTCTTAGCAAAAGTTGCTTTAATTCCTTTAGGTCTTTGAGAGATAACCTCGGGGTCAGCAGCAGGATTTTTGAATAAAAATTTGTGAGAGTCAGGGACTCTAAAGTACCTGTCTGGTTTCCTGGGAGCAGGAGGCAGGGTGTCAGGAGTCAAACCAGATTCCATAACAACATCATCCACAACATCCAAGACAGGAGGAATGGCCAGAGGTCTATGTTGTGGAAGATCTAGGAATTCCCTGAGTCTCTTTTTTAACTGAGGGTAGTCCTGACATTCCCAGTGGAAATGTTCCCTTAAGGTAAGTAGGGTTTCCCCAAAGGAAAAGTCCTTGGGTGGAGAGGCTGAAGGGATGGACTCCTCTGCATCAGAATCCTCATAAGCTGAGAGGGGTTGCACATCTTCATAATCAGATGCATCAGAGTAATCGGACTCCTATTCTTATAAAACTACTGACATCAGTTAGAGCCAAAAGGATCCCCAACGGGGTACTTAGCTTTAGAAGACTTCAACTTCAATTTCAGAAATGAAAAACTCAGGTAGTGGCCGACCGGCACTTGTGCGAACTGCTTCTTCTTTGGGCTCCTCGGCAAGAAAGACTGATGTAACGGCATCGGCTGCTTTAATTTATAACACTGCTGACCTGACGTCAGTCCTGGAGTGACGGCAACCGATGCAGAAATACTAAGTCTCTGGTATTCAGGCCGACTGAGGGCTACCCTGGCAGTGATAACCCAAATGTGATGACTGCAACAATGGAACACGAAGAACATCTGGAGAAGGCACGCAGTGAGCTTGAGGTGTTGAGGATTCGGCTGCACCATGTCCGCCGGGTGAGACAGTAGATCTGGTACTGGGTCCATAATCCATGGTTTCAGAATCAAATGAGGCCACAGAAATGGAAACCAAATCTGTTGAGGCCAGAAGGGGGCAATGAGGATTAATGACTTTTCCATCCTTTTGGATTTCATCAGGAACTGTGAAATGACAGGAATTGGGGGAAAGGCATGAAGCAGACTGTGAGGCCAAACGTGGAGAAGAGAGTCTCCGGATGACTCCCCCTGAGGAGGAATTAGGCAAAGTAACTTCTGCACTTGTTGTTTAGAGGACAGGCAGAGACATTGCAGCAGAAAAATGTTGTTCGCCACTGCTGGATTGAGAGACCACTTGTGAGGCAAGAGAATAGTTTCGCTCAATTAGTCTGCTATCACGTTGGAGTTCCTCGGAATGTGCATTGTTATGAGAAAGTGGTTGGAAGAAATTGCCCCTTGCCAAACTCTGAGTGCTTCTCGACACAACAGGTAAGATTTACTTCCCCCTTGTTTGTTTATATACAAGACTACTGACTCTGTTTGAATCGCTACTGTTCCTAGAGGGAGGACATCTTGGAATGCTTGCAACACTAACACTGCCCTCATCTCTAGTACACTGATGTGCAAGTTGGCCTCCAACTGGGATCACATGCCTTAGACTGTCTTTCCCAGATAATGCCCCCCCACCCTGTCTGGGAATCATCCATGGTCACTGTGGCTTGGGGCTGGGGGAGAATGAAAGGACGAGCCACAAGCACTTGGCTGGATTGTAGCCACCACAACAGGTCATGTTTCCAATTTCTGGTAATCAGAATTAGTTGAGACAATGGTTGGTAAATGAGATCATTAGGACACTAGTAGCCGTTGCAATATCCGCATGTGATACCTTGCCAAAGGGACTAGAGTGATTGCTGCTGCCATGGAGCCTAAGGTTTGAAGAACTCATTTTGCTGGGACCTTGTCGTTGTATAGTAACTGACCGACCTGGGATCTTATGCGTTGTAGCCTTTCTGGAAGGAGAGATGCAATTCCCGAGACAGTGTCTAAGTGAGCTCCAATGAAGTCCAGTTTTTGAGTGGGTTGGAGTGCAGATTTTTGAAGTTTATAGATATTCTTAGAGATGCACAGAGATGTATGGTGTATTCGCTTGCTCATTCTAATTGACACTTGGTCCTTTTAAGATTAATTTGTTTTTCCTTTCTGTTAAAGTATGGGTTGAAAACCAGTGACAAATCACACAGTTCTCCTGTAAATGTATCTTACCAAGGCAATACACACACAAGGTATGCCCGCCTGAATTGGGCATTTTGCCCTCACATTCCTTACACCTTTTGAATACGTAGATGTCCTTAGTAGGGTTTAGAAGTGTCTACTGTTGTTCCGCCATAACAGGTTGAAAGCAGTCACACAACGAAGGAAATACAGATAAAATTTTTTTTTTAAATAGAAAGTAAAAAGTAGAAAAATACCAGTGATGGTATGAAAGACTACCTTTAAAGGTATTTAAAAGGAGTGAAAGGGAGTACCAACAATGGTACTGGACAGTCTACCAATGGTAGAGGGAAGACAAGACAGAAACCAGCTGAAATAAGACAAAGGAGGAGTGGATAGAAATAAAAGGAATTATGAAGAGGAAAATTTAGAAATAAAGTGTCAAAAAATTAGAAATTAGAAATAATTTACAAAAAACTAAGCCAAGGCTTGAGAGACTGAACAAACGCGTCTGGTCTACGAAGTGGCAAATGAGATCTAAGGTAATCTCTGTGAGGGGTAGAGCCTGGCTCGAGAGTTTGAAGAGCACAAGCTGAAGTAAACAGCCACCTCAGTTCTGAACCCACTGTCAAGGACTGAGTGAAGATTGACATCATCAGATCATTTAGTTTCATGACTACTTCACAAAAAAATACACCAGTAGCTTATATATTTTCATTTTCATTCCCTAGATCCTGAGGGTTTCTTTTCCACACAAAGTCAAATTCTACCCCAAAATGTCAACACTGTAATGGAGAAACAGTTGTCACATCCACAGGGTCCATGAAGCAAGTACTACGAAAGGATCAGCGAAAACTATCACTGAGAGAAAGTTGTCATATACAGCAGCAGTCTTGGACTACATATGGACACTGGGGGAAGAATACTACCTTAAAGATACAATGATCATAGGAGGTTACTAAGGTATTGGCCCTGAGGCCCTTATAAGCCTAGCCAAGAGTTAGTCCATGTTCAAGTCATCACCCAATGCCCCTGTCCAGCAGGGACACAGGTGGCATCCCAGGGGTATAATTTCTATTTCCCATCCAGTTATCCAGGTTGCGCTTAAAAAGGGGTAAAGAGATACTCTGTTTGACATGGAGAGGGAGTCTATTCCACAGATGGGGGAGTCTCTGGGACAGAAACCTGTCCCATCAGCAAGTCCTGTTGATGTCACAGACCAGGATGAGACCGCGCTTGCGAGTTACACGAGTGGAGCTTGACTTCTGGATATGCAGCATTCCCATTAAGATGGGGTCCGTGATCTCCTTGTATGCCAGACCGAGGTCACCTCTTAGGAGTCTGTATGAAACTGAGTAGAGGGATAGGGCTTTTAGCCTATCTGTGCATGGTAGATGTTTGAGGCCCTGGATTTTCTAAGTGAGGAACCTCTGTGGTCTCTCCAGCTGCTGCATGTGCTTTGTCAGGTACATGCCAAAAGGGGCATCATTGTACTCAATAAATGGCCTTATAAAGGAAGAATACAGGGATGTTACGATCTATTTGCCCCTGGATGAAATACCCTCACTTATGAGATGGGCCATGTAGAAGGCTTTCCGTACAATGGAAGCAACATGATGGTCAAAATTCAGGTTGCTATCAACCTGGGTGCCCAAATCCCTCACGACTGACTGCATGCTTAGGACGTTATTAATGTGATAATTTGTGGGGACGTCACTCTTCTCAAAGGGGGTGATGATGCATTTTTTGATATTCTGCTTGAGGCCATGTTTCTGGCACCAGCCATTTTTCTGAGTAAGACCCTCTTGGAGGATGTCTTCATCACTAAGGGAATTGATGACAGCACCCAGCTTGCAGTCATCTGCAAACTTGATCAGCCACAGCCCACTGGTTTTGGCCTGCACCTCAGAAAAGTATATCCCAAATAACAGGGGCCCCAAGACCGAACCCTGGGGTACGCCACTTGTTACGGGTCTACTGCTTGAGGTGGCTTTCCCTATATTGGCTAAGTGGGTTCTATCAGTGATCCAGTTTGCTACCCATCTGGTAACATATAGATTGATGCCTAGTTGAAAGAGTTTATCTATTATGCCTAAGTGGGTAACAGTGTCAAAGGCTTTGGGTCAGGTCAAGGTAGGTGGTGTGCACCGTCTTCCTCTCATCCATGGCTTTGGGGACTGTCTCAAAGAAGTTGACCAAATTTAGCAGACATGACCTCCCCTTGATGAAAGCAAACTGTGTGGAATCGAGTGTTTGGAGGCTGCCAATGTCCTTGCTGATAAGGTCCATGATAATCCGCTCCATGGCCTTGCAGATCAGGCTAGTTAGGTTGATGCATCTATAATCTCCCGGATTGGTGGATGCTCCACCTTTGTGTATAGGGATGATAGTGGCTGTCCTCCACTCAGCTGGGACGAAGCCAGTACTCAGGCTTTGGTTGAATAGGGTGTCTAATGGTGTTTTAAGTTTATTTACTTTTTTTTACTTTACAGTTTGTTTACCAGGATAGTCCACTGGGTCGAAGGAGCCCGTTTTCAATGGAGTCCTGGGGAGAAAAGCTCCAACAAGGTTAAACAAGTGATAAAGTAATTAGACAATCACATTAACAAAATGTTACAAAGTATATGAAATTTGTAATATACAATGAAATAAAAGATATACTAAGAAAAGAAATGTTGTTGTGTCTTTTGGCTTTTCCCGGTTAGGGGTCGCCACAGCGAATACTAACAAAAGAAATACTAGTATAAAATACTTTTACAAGGCAATCAAAGGTACTTATATGTATATATATATATATAAATATATATATATAGATATATAATCTACATAAGTGAACTTCTCAAATCTGAGGAGCATATGTATGTGGAAAATTAAGTAGGACACTAGACAGTGAGCATCAGAGTTGTGAAAAATTGAAAAAGACAGGTAGGTAGGTAGGGTGTGGAGAAGTAGAGGAGCAGGATCAGAGTTATGAGAAATTGCAGGAGAGAGATGGGTAGGATATGGTTAAGTAGTGGAGGGTCAGGAGGGGTGGGAGCAGGAGCATTGCCAGAGTGAAGAGAGAAGTTCCTGCCTGAGTTCACGTAGGATGCAGCCTGGTATGTTATTGGGTCCCATGGAGGCTGTATTTGTTGCCTTTGAGAGGGCAGTGATGGCCTGTTCCCTAGATATAAGGGGAAGGGTGCAGGTACTGGGGATGTACTGATTTACTGATGGAGGGGACAGAAGGGTGAAGTTTTAGCTGAATCTGTCAGCCAGCAAGTTTGGTATATCTATGGCATTTGTTTATGTAGTGTCCTTGAACACTAGTTCTGAACAGATCTGGGTGCTTCCTTTAAGACTGCGGACATATGTGAAGAAGGTCTTATGATTGTCTCTAGTAGATGTGGCCAATCTGGACTCGAAGTTGGCTTTAGAGGATTTCACTAGTGCTCTTATTTGCTTGTTCAGGCTAAGGAGACATTGCTTCCAATATGGCTCATGCTCCATCTTGGTCCTGGACAGCAATTTTTTCCTTTTGTTATAGAGTTTATTTACTGCAGATGTCCACCAGACAGGGTGTCTCTGAGAACAAATCTGACTTTTATGCCTAAGGTGGTTTCCAGTGTGGCTCTTAACCAAACAAATCATCTGCCAACTTTTTATCCAAATCCGCAGAACAAGGGGGAGAGAATTCTGCATTCCTTGGACATACACAGACAGCTAACATTCTACTTGAGCAGGACTAAAGCTCTAAGAAAAACTGAGCAATTACTAGTGTCATATGCTGCAGGATCAGAAGGAAAGGCTATTTCAAAGCAGACAATTTCAAAGTGGATAAGCCACTGCATCCATTTCTGCTACTTACACCATGGTAAACCTGTGCCCAAGGGCATTAGGTCTCATTCCACCAGAGCTGCAGCTACTTCAGCAGCCTTTCTCAGAAGAGTACCAACCAAAGACATTCTAGAGGCTGCTACTTGAAGTTCTGTTCACACCTTTACAAAGAATTATCATTATCTACTCAAGTCCATGGCAGGCTTTACCACTGCAGTGCTGCAGGGCCTTATAGCCGCACCTAATGCTGTTTAGCTGCAGCCTCACAACCACAGCTTTGGGATTCTACCCAAATGTAATGACTGCAACAGTGAAACATGAAGAACATAGTACAGTTGTGTACACTTACCATAAATGTAGATGTTCAAGTGTATTCACTGTTGTAGTCCAGGTTACCCTCCCGCCATCCCCCTTGTCATTCTGGAGTTTATCTTTCCTTCTCTATCTTCTACAACCTATGTGGTGTATTTGCTTGTAGATGAAGGTAAAGTTTATATTGATGCATGTGTGTGTGTGTGTGTATATATATATATATATATATATATATATATATATTTTTTGCTACATTTTTGGGGGCACCTGACATCGGGGGCAAGAAAAACTACGGAAAATGGCGTCGGCTGCAAGTTTTATACCCCTGATGACCTGACGTCATGGAAGAGAAGACAGCAACTGACGCAGGACCCAAGACTTTGGAATTCAGGCCGACTGAGGGCAGGCAACCTGCCAGCAGATTACCCAAATGTAATGACTGCAACAGTGAATACACTCGAACATCTACATTAATGTTAAGTGTACACAACTGTACTTTTTTCCCAAAGGGGGTGACAACGCATTTTTTTTGCATTAAGCTTAAGTACATGGTTTCGACAGCAGTCATTGGTCTCAGTGAGGCCTTTCTGTAGGATGTCTGCATCACCTGGGGAGTTAATAATTACTCCCAGCTTGCAGTCGTCTGTGAATTTGGTCAGCCAGAGTCCCTCCGTGTTGGCCTGGACTTCTGAGAAGTAGATGCTAAACAGGAGAGAACCCAGGACTGATCCCTGTGGGACACCACTTATGACTGGTTGGCAGTCTGACTTGAAGCTACTTTCACACTGTGGGTTCTGTCTGTGAGACAATTTGCAACCCACCTAACATTATAGGGGCTGATGCCTAGTTTACTGAGTTTATCAATAATTGCCGAGTTAGGAATGGTATCAAAGGCCTTGGCCAGACAGAGGTAGGCTGCATGAACTGCCTTACCTTCATCCACCGCTCTGGTGACTAACTCAAAGAAGTTGAGCAGGCATGATCTACCGTTCACAAAACAAAATTGCGTGAGATCTAGAGTTTGGAGATTCCCTATATCCTTGTTAATTAGGTCCATGATGATGCGCTCCATAACCTTACATATCGGACTCGTCAGGCTAACGGGGCGATAATTTCCTGGGTCTTTAGTTGCTCCTCCTTTATGGAGTAAAAAAGTGTATGTAAAATAAAAATTGGGTTAATTCCTTTTTGGGGGTGTCCCTTGTCACACTGTCACAATCAAGCATTCCCCTCTTGGATGGCAAATTTGCCCATTTTATTCCTCCCAGAGGTGAGAGCCTATTTATTCTTCTAGGTGGCGAGAGTCAGATGCCTAGAGTATGCTGCCATCTGCTGATAGGGTGGTATTTTTTTTTATATGTATGCTCCTGTTTTTATCAACTCGCTGGTGGCTTTGCAAACATCCCAGTATTGTCTTAGTGAAGCACAAACATGCTGCTGCAAATGCTAATACTGTACTAAATGGCACACAACTTGCACTCCTACAGGTTTTGACATTCAACATGCCACTGCCTCCTCCCTCTTCCCACAACGGACAAACTGTTATTGACTGCTAACTCTCAGCCCTCCTTCTCTGTTCCTTTCAGCCCCTTGTGTTGCTTGGTAAACTTTTAGTTATGTACTCACCATAACTTCAGATGTTTGGGGATCCTAATTGGCTGAGCTATCTTTATCCCCAGGATGCACACCACTAAATCCCCCCATCTTGTTTTGTCCGCATTTCATGCACACACACAACTTATATATATAATTTAGATGTTTGTTTCAAGATGAAACAACAGGATGACAGAGGTTGTAAGCTCTTGTTAGAATAAACATATGCTTGAGTAATACAGTCTGATCCATTTTTGGCAATAGACCTTTTGGACAGTGAGCTGCCCAATCTGTATCTGCAAAGGGATAAAACAAACTGGTCTGTTTTTTTGTTTTTTTGGTCCTGTCTAAAACCAAGGTTTCACTGACAAAGCTTGAAGCTCTGAAACTCTTCTGGCAGAGTAATCGCCACCAGAAAAAGGCTGTCTTCCATGATAGAAACTAGATCACATGTGGCTGCTGGGGAAGAAGTCAAGTAATGGTACTATATGTTGGATCCCATGATCTCCAGAGAAAAGGTGCAGGATGAGAAATCGAGCACCTTACCAGAGCACCTTACCTTTCAAGTTGCTCATTAAAAGGTGGGTCTATGGATTCGGTGGAATTAGAAATTGCGCGGAAAAATTAGCCTGATGGTGAAATTGTAAGAGCCTTGATTGTGGTGGAATAGTCCGACCTGATGAACAGGTAGGTCTGGTAACATCCAGCTTGACGAGGCCAGTAAGGTGCAATCAAGATCATTTTGCTCCCAAGACAGATGCCTTGAATCACCCTGGAGAGGAGTGGAACTGGAAGGGAAGGGGCAAGCAAGTGTCCGGGGGCCAAGAATGGACTAATGCATCCATGGGGCTCTTCGAGGAGCCGGATTATGGAGAAGAATTCTTCAGAGGTGAGAGAGGGCGCAGGAAGCAGAACGGAACTTCCCATTCCCATTAAGCAAAAAATCTGACTGCTGTCTGTCTGGGAGGGAGACCGTTCGGAGAGGATGAGAGGAGGAGTTCTGCTTGATCTGTTACATTGGACTTGCCTTGTTGGAGGTAGTAGCCACTAGGAAAGCCTTTGGTGGGGACTGAATGCCCCATTCCTCATCTCTCTTCTTCTCTGCAAAGGGGATATCTGGTCCCCCTCCTTGTTTGTTCAGGGTACCAGACAACTGACATGTTGTTCAGAACAGCAGCGATTAACAGCTGAGGAGATAATCGTGAAGGGCTTGGGAGGACAGGAGTACTGCCCTATTTCTAGGATGTTGATATAATAAGAGTTGCCTTCGGTGTGCCTGCCCCGCACTGACCTGCCTCTGGGATGCCCCCCACCCCATCTGGGAGGGCCACCCCAGGGTCAAAGGGAGGAGGAAGGAGGAAAAACACCCCTCCCACCAAGATCCTGTTTGAGAGCAATCCACACTAGGCCAAGGTCCTGTTTCCAAGATTCTGATTCCGTGAAGGGGGCTGAGGGAGTTCCTGAAAGTTCTCCCAGCTGAAAGAAGCAAGAAACTGAGGGATTCTCGCTTCCTCACCAAGGGGACTAGAAGAACCGTGGCGTGGGCTGGGGCCCAATAGCTGCAGGACCATTCTGGCTGGGGCTTTCTGTATGGAGGGGGAAGTAAGGGCTTGAGTATGATTTTGTATGGTTTGAATTCTGTCCTAAGGAACCTAGACCGCATTCTATCTGAGTCTCTATGAACCTACTTGAATGAGCAATTAGAGACTTTGCCTAATACAGAGGTCATTAACTGGAATTGCCCAGTAAGATAGTGTCAGTGCTTGGAGGTAGTTGCTTAGATACCAAGTAGATGCTTGCAGTGGCAGTTAGGTGGAGTGAACTAGCTGGAAGCCTAGATAGTGAGCAGGCTGGAATAGTGGACAAGTCACTAGCACCAACCACTGGCAATGGTCCCCTCCTAAGGGGGTGGCTGAACTGAAAATGATCGGCTTGATAAAATGAATGCCTCCTAGGCTGAAGCAGATGCTGTGAGATGATGATGTACGCTAAGCCTATGATATACAGCGGGGAGAAACTCTATGGAGACAGCACAACCAATGGGAATGGCCCAAGTCCCCGGTAGAGGCACCATTCGAACTTGGACTTTCGACCGAAAATATGCGAGATGCAAATAACCAAATGGCCTCCCAAGTCCCCTTTCTTGGCACCAAAGAATTGTGTAAGTCCCTAATCCGAGTCTCTGGGTCGGGACTGATGATTGGGGACCTTCAGCAGAGCTTGAAACTTCTGGGCCGAAACCCGAGACGCAGGGGGGTCCTGGATCCGAGGATTTGGGGGGTGGGGTTGGGGGGGAGAGAGAATGGAGGGGGAGTAATGGCACCGCGTATAATCCGGGTAACCCATTCCCCAAGGCCTTCTCCTCCGGAAGGCCGACTGGTGTTTGAGACAACCGACCCCCTCCCCCTCAACCTCCTGGGACTATGAAGCCCGGCAGGACTCACTAAGTATGCCTGCCTCCAGTATTGCGAGGGCCTCTGTCCTTTCCCCTCTCTCTGGGGCCGAGGGGCCCCCTGCTGGGAGGTAAGGAAAAAACTGATTCCTGCCTGAGCCTCTAAGGGGAACCTCCTGC